>NW_022436942.1:38069851-38266556 GCF_009761245.1 Sapajus apella
AAGAAAGAAAGAAAGAAAGATGAAAGAAAGAAAGAAAGATGAATTGAAGTGGGGATGTATCTTTGAGATACTAATTTCATTTCCATTGGATTTCTCAAAACCACATTGAGATATCACCTCACACCTACTAGGATGCCTTCTATTAAAGAAAAAAAAAAGGCAATAACAAGGGTTGGCAAGGGTATGGAGAAAAGAGAATCCTGTACACTGTTGATAGAAATGCAAATGGTACAGCCATTACAGAAAACAGTGTGGAGGTTCCTCAAAAAAATTGAAAATAGAACTACCAACAATCCAGTACATCCCACTTGTGGATGTACTCTGCTTTATTTAGAGAATTGATGTTCTTGCTATTTCTTGAACACAAACAACTCTCTGCTGCCTCAGGTCATTGGGCCTTCAGCTCTCTCCACCTGGAAGTTGCTTACCTGTATCCTCAGCTGAATGTTTTTCTTACTTTACTCTGGTTTCTGTTGAAATATTTTTCCAGAGATACCTTTGCTGACCACCCTGCTTTAAATGGGCTCTCCTCCCTGTCTCCTGCTTACTTCCATTATGGTTTACCTGCCCATATTTTTCTTCATAGCCATGATTACTACCTAGATTTATATTGATTCGCTTTCTCATTGAGTCCATAAAAGTGAGGACTTCATCATATTTAACATAGGAAAAACTGTCTATCATTAAGAAGGTATCAAAAAATAAAGTGTAAATGCATATATATGTATACTTTTTATTATATATAACAAATAATATATAGATATTATTTAGATATGTATACTTTTCAAGCCCTCTGTAGAATAAGTGAACTGGGCAGGTTGAAAACCAACAGCTTTTAGGCAAGTGAAAACCATACATACTTGAAGTCAATTTGTGATCTTAAAAAAATTCATTTTTTTCCACAGAAGAAGTCAAACTAAAACATAATATTCTATGGATAGTTTAACTTGGATCAATAGAAATAAGTTATTTAAAATCACAAATAAAGAATTTTATTAAGATACATTCTGTCTGCAGCAATATAAAGGCATACCACCACACCAATTATCTTGAGTTTGCTTTAAACAGATAAAGACCAGACATAGAGTTCACATCAACCACTGGCCAAGTTTTCATGATCTGATAGCCAGCTGTAGATGGAGAGTTCGCCTTATACATTCCCAGCTTGTATGCATTTCAACTTGTCTATTTCTTTATGCAGTCATTATAGATTGATAAAGATATCCACATTTGATCAGAATAAGGGGGGGAAAAGAGGATACTGAATATGACTAAATCCATAAGATGATATTATCACTTGCTTGTTCAAGTAATGTTGTAAAAACACATGATTAATTTTGTCATCTCAAAGGTGTTTCTATGATGCATGTGTTCAAAAACCAGAAAAATCATGTACTGTGTATTGAAAGCCTCTTCAAATTTTCTGTCTATTGACTTATTATTTGTATTCTACTAACCCTGTCAAACCTTATCAGATATTTCTTTACTTCAATAAAAATTTGTTTTTAAGCATACACTACTGTATGCTTAAATTACTTAATTACTGTTCTAAAATTTTAAGTGTAAATGCTACAGAATAATGTGTGTTCCTGACTAATCTAATACTATAGAAGCTCAAAATTCAAAACGCAGAAATAAAGTAGTATGGATAGAGCTAAGTGCTATTCCAAGTTTTTTCTGTAGAGAAAATTAGAGCCTGCATATTCATTGCAGGGACTGTAAACACCGCGAGAGTAAAGTCCCAGTATTCACCGTGGGCCTCGACTCAATGCATCTTTGTTGGATAAACAAAAATTTGAGGCTATGTAAATGATCCCTTCTCCCCCAAAATTAAAATAATAATAATAACAGTATTAGCCATTTACGTATAATTGATAAAGAGTTAATATAGTCTTACTTTGGTCTAAAATGTGCTTACTCTTCTGAATGTGATATTGGGAAGGAATGAATTATATTCACTAAGCAATGAAATATATAAGCATGATAATTGTATAACTGAGTGAAGATGTTATGCCATTCCTTAAGTAAAAACTGCCCTTTACTCATGACCTTGTCTCAAGAGCAATACAATAGCTGAAATGGGACAAGATATAGAAAATGTATGTAGAGGCTCCTGCCATTCCAGGTGGAATAATAACAGTAATGAATTTTCTAAGGGCATTATTTCAAAGGACTTTTATGTTAACAGTAGTCACAAAAATATTTCATTTTTCTATATCTAGTGGTGGGGGCATTAGTCTCTTATGCAGACATATGCACAAGATATATTTTTGCTTTTGAAGTCCTACATGGTAGTAGGATACTTTCTTGTTCCTAGGTAATTTCTACTAATGCCGCTATCAATTGTGCCTTCAAACTATTCAATATCTCACCCTTGTGTGCTATGGGTAGTGCAGGGTTTTTTTTGTTTTATAGCCTTTGTTAATGCATTTGCAGACTGCACTGAAAAGAGCCTGAGAAAATTACTCCATATATCAGCATCAACAGTATAAATTGCTTTTGTTTCTTTTCATTTTTAATCCACACACTGTGCTGGTGTGCCATATTGTACAAATCAGTAAAAAATAATAATAATAATAAGTGATTAAAGCTATTCTGGAAAGTTGTAGTGCTGAAGCAAATATATTTTTTTCAATGTTTCTCAAAACTAGGCAACAGAAAGGTCACAGAAAATAAAATGTGAAGCTGAGCATGCATTCTGTCCTCTTCCAACCACAAGGATTTGAAACATTTGCAATTTCTGACTTGGTGATTAATTTAGCATCGCTTGTGAAATTAGTGAAATTAAAATATTTTTCATGCATATAATGCTATTCTCTAGCTAATGAACCTTGAATTAAATTTTATTTATGTAGATATGCTAAGTGTGGACATAGGAGGTTACATGGTAATTATAAGTTATTAGTAATAGCTGTAATAAATCATATTTTAAGAAATCTTACAGTGACATTTTACAATTAAAGATTATTTTGTAACCAACTGTATTATCAAGATAATGATTTTCTTTACTCAAATGTAGACAGAAAAGTAAACTAAATTGTATGTTGCTAGCAAGTATTGTATAAATTCTAATACATTAGTTTTTATGTCAGACTTGCTTCATCATTCACACTTTCTTTTCCTCCTTTAATACAGATCATCAGTGCCATATAGAGTAAACTATGTGAAAGTTTGTGATTTTAAGTCAATCATGTTTTCTCTTCAACATGTGATGAATTTCAGTGTTAAATACACTTACTTCTATGAAAGAAACAAAAATGTTATATAATTCATAATTCACTTTTTAAATTTTGCCTTACAATATTTTAGTTTATTCAAATATTGTGGCACAACATTAAATAAAACATTACCTGATCAAATAAATGCTACCAAATTCTCGGGCTATATTAATCTGAGTTTATCGCTGCTATCATGAGAAACCTGAATTTGCTCTTTGTTGCCCTCTGTAACTTTATTATAAGGATGTCTACAATATGGTCCAATCTCCTTTTCCAGTCTTCTTTCTCTTTCCTTCCCAAACTTACTTTAATCTCCTGCCACACTAACCTACTTTCTAGAATCCAAACGTGCCCAGTACTTTTCTCCCTCTATAACTTCGCTCCTTCATAACTGAAACACTTTTTTCTATCAAAACGCATAGAAAGAATGGTCACTCTTCAAGGACCATATGCCATAAGGCCTTTTGCTGTTCCACTGAGCTTTCATTTGTATGCATGGAAAACTCATCATAGTCTGCCTTGGGTAGAGTTATAACTGGGTTTAGCTCTCTCTTTCCCACTCCATCTTCTGGATTAAAAATTCTTAAAGCCAGAAATTTCTTGAGATTTCTCACTTTTCTATTTTAAACAGCATTTATGAAAATTCTTTGCCCAAAATATTCTGTCAGCAAAATATATTGAACCAATATATAAGTGAATTGCATCAATTAGTTTAGTGAGGCCATTCCAAAATAAAAACAATAGTTCTTTATACAGTTTTATGTTTAAATTAAGTGAAGGGGTAGAATGATGCCATCAGCTCTACTTTGTCTTAGAAGTATACCTAGTTGCCTTTAAATAATGACTACATTTAGATAAAATAGGTTGAATTTTCCTCAGAAATATGTCATATCTCCACCAGAGGTATAATATTCTTCAATTCTTACCTCCAATGTGTACTTACTCCCAACAACTGCCATCTAAATTTTTGGAGCTACTCATTTATATATATTCCAGAAGGAATAAAATGCACATGTTTAAATATATAATAAATATATTTTTAAATAGTTTATATGAATAATATCTATTAAAATTAGCTGCTCAGTAAAATCTATACTAATTGAAATAATCATCAAAATAGTATTGATTATATTGATATTAACTATCAATGCCACAATTATTTGACTTCTCTCACGTTAAAACTCTATCATAGAAAGTAAATGATAAGAACATTTTCCTGACTTAGTACATTAAATAAATGCAAATGTTATTTTATACCTTCTGCAAGTACTTCTCATTTTCCCTTTTAAGTAATAATATAAAATTTGAGGTTGTTGTAAATTGTGCCTAATGTATTCATCAGGGCTTACATGTTAAGTTATTTTCTTGGCTTTGCTTCTTTTCAATAAAGAAACATGAACAATGTACAACACAGAAACGAATTGTCAGGCTTGTGAATAATCTGTGATAGCTTGTCAGAAAATGCAGGGGAATTTTATATTTGTGGCTTGAATATCCCTAAATCACCAAGTCATTCAGCTCTTACTCCCTGTTAAGATGATAGTTCTTGTCAGTACCCTATTATGTAACATTCAAATTAAATACAACACAGAATTAATCCTGGCTTTTCCCTATAGAACTTAAAAGAAAAGTGAATGAGGGCATAGTTAATGGGCAGGAGGTTAGTAAGGTTTGAGGTATAGTAATTAACAGACTGGGAAAGAGAATAAATGAGATACAGAATAAGATATAATAATAATCTGCTTTTGGAATTCCTAATCATGGAAATGTCTAGCACATATGCCCCACATATGGCAAAATATCTCCTGTACCCCTTTTTCTTTCTATTAATGGTCACAAAGTATGTTTAATTATGCAAGCTGGCATGTAAGCCTTTATGAAAATATATAGGTTATCAATCTAAATACATAAATATCATGGGAGATAATTGAAAATTACTTTTATGTCCCACATAATAACTAAATATCTTATAGAAATCAAGTAAGTTTTTTCATGATTACATAAAAATCAGGAGCATAGCTAGTATCAAGCCTAAGTGTAATTGTAGCTCCGTGATTCAACTGTACCACCAGATTGGCAAGATAAATTCTGAGTGAGAGGATGCTGTGTTAAGAAAGGGGACTGATTAAGTCCTTTATGCTTTTAGTTCAACAAACATTTATTTAGAACATTTTATGTATAATCCAGGCAATGTGCTAGGTACTGTGAACTAAAGATTAGTTAGATAGGGTTTCTTGGGGAGCTTCTATTGCCATAAACAGCAATAACAAAAACAAATGTCAGTGTCATGCATTATGTGACATATGATACAGATACGAGGTTTATAGGCAGGGACCTTATCTTGTACTATTTTTTACACCACACAACTTCTGGAATAGTACCATTGAAAAATTTATTGATATTTGCCTGTTTTAGAGATCGAACTTTGGCTTCACTGGGGGCTAACTCCAGCATATTGACAGTGAGAATACAAATCACAGTATTATTGTGACAAATACTGTCACAATAATACTGTGATTTGTATTCAGCTAGAAGGGCTGAGCTTCCCATCAACCTCTGCCAACCAAGTTTGCTACTCTTAATGCAGTTCACATTAAATGATTTCATTATGTTGACATTTTAGTTCTTGTTACAATAGTTAGTAAAATTAAAAATCCACATGTGGTAGATGGTGTTACAAGATTCCATTAAAGTCTGTTAAAGTGAATTATTATATGATTATTTTCTTATTATTCCCTACTTCAAGGATATGAAGTAATTGTAATAGTCAGTTTCTTGTCAAAAATAATATAAACTTAAACTATAACAAAAGAGAAAATTACAATGCTAAGGAATTCTATGGCAAATACCACAATGATGACATTGAAAAACAAAGCAAAAAATCACTTGCTATAGTATATAACTCCAAAAGAATTTAATTTCAAATTGAAGCCCAGTCAATTTAGTTGAGTTTTATATCAGAAGACCAAAAATTCAGATCCTTATAATCTGCCTTGAGTTGTACCTCCCCGGAAATTTGCCTGTTCTAAGGAATTAATTTGATATTTATCTTGAATATATTCTTTTGTCAATAAAAATTAGTTGTCATTTACATTAGACACCTAAAAGATCAAAGATTGGAAGCTGAGAGAACAGCTCGTCCATGTTATTGCTTCACTTGATCTGCTGTTATTCTATTCATTATATCATTTCATGGGTGAAATGAGAGTTTCCTTCAAACCAAATAGTGTCAAAATTGTAAGTGAAATTGCATAGAACTCTTCCCCAAATCTCTCACTGTAGTGTACCCAATTGCTTCCTCTAGTGAAAACTTTAGTAAGACTTAAGTATACATTCCTCATGTAATTTGTTGAATGCTGTCCATTTCTCTCAAATATAATTATGTTACTTTAAAAGCATCTTGAATTCTCCTCAGACTAAATCATTGATTTAGAATTTCATAGAATTGCATTTATGCTCATTTTAACGTTAAAGAATAATTTGATCAGAATTAGGTGGTTGGTTCTTACTTTTGGCGAGCTTCTTTCTTGCATCCCCTCCTACCTTTGGTCTTTTCTGTTTATCAGTATGTTTTCATCCATTGAGGGTATCTAGAGTCTAATATTGTGAAATCATGGCTTCACAAGTACTCCAGCTTCTGAACTTCTAAGTCTAAGAACTAGCTTTTAAAACGTGTTTTAGCTGCTAAAGTAAATTTTTTAAAGTTTACTTGTAGGGCTTTTAGAATTAAATAAATGCTGTCTATTTAAAAGGATTGTGACTATTCGGGTTAATGTGGTCTTTTGTGATTTCAAGTCTCCATGTAATGTATCTCACTCATCTCTCTAGTACTTAGATTTCCACTCATATTCTATGGACTATAATTAAGATAAAACATATCTCTAGACCTCCATAGCCATGTGGTTTTATCTTCTGCCTAATGTAATTCTATGTGAACTATGTAGAAATAGATGTTATGGAGTTAAAAGTAGTATGACAAACGTTTTGTACTTCTTGTAAATTTATCCTGAAAGCAAGCCCACAATGTAAAATCATCATATGTAGATGAAGCTGTCGTGTTGGTTTTGAAATTTTTTATTTAACATAAGAATTATGCTGTTCAGGCAAAAGCCCCAGGAAAACTGATCAATTTAAAGATGTTAGTATCTTGAAAATTCTTTGGAAAGGCTTTTTGCTTTAAGGCTTTTTTTCCTTTAAGATTAGATACATGATTTTCAGAAATCTAAGATGCCTCAATAAATTAGCAAATCTAGTCTCTTTCCTTTGGGTAAATATTGCTTTCTCCCCATTTTACACATGAAGAAATTAAGATGAAGTAAACATATTAATATGAAGATAATATATCTAATAAGTGGTAAGGAATGTCTAGAAAATACATTTCCTACTCTTTCAAAGTCCATTCCAGCACTTCAGAGACTTTTATACAAGAGAAAAATAGGGTTTGGATACAGACAGAACTGAATTTAGATCCCAGCTCTACTACTTATTAACTCCAAAGAAGTTATGAATTGAGTTTGTTCATATGTAAATAGAGATACTTAATGCCTACTGCACCATTTCCTTGTGAATCTGAATATGATAAACAAATGCAATCTGCTGAATGCAGCTTATTAAATAGCAGTTATAATTTTTTTAAACTGTGCTGCTTCTCTGTAAATAGGCATAGAGCCTCCTCCAATGAATCTCTGTAAAGGGCAATTTTCATGTGAATATAAAGGTCCAGGATATCTGTGAAACAAGCTGTATTGTTGTTTATAATCTGATGCCTTTTAAAAAAGTTTTATTCTATTTTTAATTGACATATGCCCTTTTGATATACCTGTAAGCTGGTGTCTTAAAGACAGGGATAAATAAGATGGTGTCTTTAGAGTAATTTAGCATGAGAAGTTGATTATTCTTATTTTATTTCTACAGTTGTTCTCTACATTGATGTTCAACAGTGGAAACCAAAGACCACTTCCCCTAAGCTGTAATTTTTGTCCTTCCCACCGTTGTCATCACAGGGTATGGTGCTGAGCTAAACTCAAATATAGCAAAGCACCCGAAGAGCTGCTAATCAGCTCAGAACTATAAAAATCTCATGCCAAATCCCAACATATCACTTACTTATTCAATGACACAGTGCTGGCTTTGAATATGGAGCAAACCAAGGTTTAAATACATCATTTTCTCTGCTTCAGCCTTCAGCATGTATTAGGTAATTGCTACCCCATTCTCTCTGCCTCACTTTCCCAAAATTTGGGAAAGCTGAGTCAATTTATGTTCATTGTTTATCATTTCACCAACATCCTCCATCCTCTTAGGAAATGTGCTGAGTCTAGGCAGCTACCCTCGAGCACTTTGTAAAGATTTTTAGTTGGCTTCTCCTTTTCATAAAGCCAAAATTATGTATCTGTTTTATCTCAATATTCTCCAGTCTCTAACTGTTGGGGCATCGGAATCTGTGTAGATATCAATAACTTCTAGAAATGAACCAATTCCTTTGCATTCTCTTTCCCTTGTGTCTTCCTCCTCTTCTGTAGCCCCCTTCATTTGCCCACCACTTCCTGCCCACATCGCCACCCATTCTGCCATCACTGCCCTGCCAGCTTTCTGTCAGGAATATTGCCATGGTGGTCTTGATTTGTACACAGAATCGTAAGAGACATTCTGCTGTTTTGATAATGCTGAGAAAATGACTCTTGCTCACCCCTGTAGACTCATATGACAAGAACTTGAAGCCATAGCTTCAGATGCTTTTAAAGCTTTTTAAATAGACCTTTCTCATTAAAGAACTATATACCTTTGAACCTCTTATGATAAATGTCCTGGCCTCTCTTTCCGCAAATACCTAAGAGAATATGACATTGAGGGAAAAAAAAAAAAGGTAGAGGCATCACAGAAGTCCAGGGTCACCATCCAGTCTTCATGCCTCAGAAGTCATCTTTGGCAGCTGCCAATCAACATTCCTGTCCAGTTTTTATGCTCAGAGTATCTTCTGCTCATCTTCATTCGTTGATGAGAGTTTATTTAGCATCTACTCATTTTAAGTACAATAAAGTGGAAACACAAATATATAGTGAATGGCCTCCTCTGGTTGTCACAACAAAACCAGCATTGATGAAACTGAGGAAATAGAGAGATCATGTATAAATATGTGCTGAATTTTATGTTACAGAATGTAAGTACCTGACAGGCTTATAGGAAAGAAAACACCTGAGGAAGCCACTGTTGGTATGGAAGGCTTTATGGTGGTGTCAGCAATTGCCAGATGGGTACTGAATTAGCTCTTCATGGAATTAAATATAGAAGCTAAGAATTTCTTCAGCTTTCTCTCCTCTTCAATAGACAGTCTCAATCTATGACCTTGTAGTAAAAGAATGTTTACATAAACTCCTACCATTCTGTAGCATCTTTTGAACACTCTTCATTTCTCTTCACTTGGGGATGCTAAATGTGGAAGCAAGAACTGTGTGGTGTCAGTCTGTAATAAAAAGAACAGATAAAGATTTCTACATATGCATACTTGTATCAATAGTACATGTGAATGTCACTTCACCGCATACAAAAACCATAAATTACCTTTTGCATTCTCACTTTTAAATTAAAGTCTCTTTCAGTGGTACTTATTTTTCATTATTTGAATCAGTGCATTGATCCTTTATTCATATTTTCTATTTTTTCTCATATCTCTTTATATAACTCATATCAGGCTATTCTGTTTCATGAGAGTGTTCACAATGGTCCATTTTAATAAGTGGACCTGTGTACAGAAATATTTAGAGCTAGAAGTCACCTTGGAGGATCACCTTTTCCCACTCTCTCATTTCACAGCTAATGAAATCAAGGTCAAAATAGATGAAGTGATTTGCCTAAGGTTACAGACTGAATAGAGGCAGAGTCAGAAATAGGATTATAAGATACAGAATTTTACTTGTGTCATTATGTAACCTTATTCACTGAAGAAACATTTATTTATGTGACAGGCACCATTCTAGGGACTGGAGGCCAACCAAAGCCCACCCCTAGGCACAGTTCTGCTCCTGATGGTCATATTTCTGCAAAGTTCTGTTAGACGTGCTCAGTGTGACTTTCTGCTATACCTTTTGGTAAATAATTTTGTTTTTTCATGCTTTGATAGTGCCCTTATCTTCACTTAGTCCCAATTAACTTCCCTAAGCTTCTCACTTAATTAGTTCACATCCTTTTTTGTTTTTCAAGGTACATACTGGCTCTCCTGACTTAGTGCCATCCTGCCTCATTATCATCCCCCCTTTCTAAAATAATTATTTTGAGTATAATGAAATGTTAAACATGATTGAACCCAATATGTGATTGTTGTAACTCTGGCTGCCAACAGATGTTTTCATATTTATTGACTTGTATAATAAAGTATCACAACAGAAAAATGAGTAGTTCCTTCATCTCTGCCCCCTCTCCCTTTTTAAATTCTTTGTTGGTAAATATTTGCTTCTATCATAACAAGAGCAGGCTTGTAGACTTATGCCTTTTAAATGGTTGTCAATGGTTAGACACAAAAGAGAAAAAATAGAAAAATTCTTCTGCTCTAAGTAGGAGGTACAATCCTTTGGAATTCTACCTTTATTTTCAAGAAAGTCCACATTCTGTACCATTGCCTTCTATACTGTTCCTACCAGCAGCACCACAGGTACTTCCAGTGGTTACCTGTAACTACAGAACATTTCTTTGTTTACTCTATGACTTGATGATTTCCTTTTCTTTCACTGCCTAATACTCTTCAGTAGTTATTCAGACAAACATTATTATCTTTTACAGCTGTAGACACAATCAGATAATGTTGTGCTTAATGAACAAACTAAAATAGCCACAGTTTTGTGTAATACAGTATTGATAATGAAAATGGCATTTTATTTTTGTTTAATATTTTTAAAGGGTAGTTATATGGTCTTTTTTTTTGGTAATGTTTCTTTCTCTACAATTTTAAACTCTTACAAGAAACTACAAGGATAGTACAGGTTATCATATGCCATTATTCTCTCTATATATGCTCTTTATTCTCTCTATATATGAATATATGAATAAATTGTATATAATTATATATTATATATGTAATTTTATATATAATATATAATTTATATGTATAGATGTGTGTGTATATATATATAAAAGAGAGAGTTCAAAAAAATTTTTTTAATCATTTGAGAATAAGTTGGAGAAATGGTATGCCCTATCTTAAATACTTAAAAGTATATTTCAGTATATTCCTAAGAACAGGACATTTTCTTACATTACACAGAACAGTTGTCCAATACAGGTAATTTATCTTT
The DNA here is from genome assembly GCF_009761245.1 of Sapajus apella. Lineage (NCBI taxonomy): Eukaryota > Metazoa > Chordata > Mammalia > Primates > Cebidae > Sapajus > Sapajus apella. Next base: position 38,081,358 of record NW_022436942.1, read on the forward strand.
AAAATAATATTATTATCTAAATCACACTCTATATTCAAATTTCTTCTACTGTCCGAATAATGTTCTTAACAGCTAATTGTTTTATTCCCCCCTGGTCCAGGATCTAATCTAGAATCATGCAGTGAATTTAATTGCCATACAGTACTTTATTTTTGTATTGAAAAGCTTACATTCACAGTAATGATCTGGACAGTGTCCTTTTAAAAATAATCCCTGCTTGCTGACTGCTGTTCCAAGAATAAGAATTTAAGCCAAAAGATACGTAACAAGATCCCCTAGGATTAGTGACATCTGTGCTAAGGATATCTGTGCACATCAACCTTGTAACTATTTTCTAACCACGAGTTTTGGCATTTCAGTGGGAGAGGGTCTAAGACAGAAAACTCTGAGTTTATTAATATCTTACAGTTTTGAAATATAAACCTTAGGATTGCCATTCTAGTCCATTATGGGTTAAAGGGATAGTGTTTATAAGTAGCCATGAAACAAGGGTTCACAATGCATTATTTAAAACCAATCCTAAATAAATATTTAGCTCAGTGCTATGCTACTGAAGTCTTAATTAAAATCAGTATTTTCCCCAAAATAAATGCTTGCTATATTTAAAAGCAAAACCTGGATGTAAATATGTGTTACTTGTCATTCTTGAAATTAAGTCCTCTTTTTAAAAACTTACAGCTATGCACTTTTGAATGTCCAACACTAAAATGAATATAAATAGTTGTCTTCCTCCCCCAAAATGCCATAAAAATTATTTGTATATTTATAATTCCTAAATCATACAGCGTTTTGCTTAATTCTGTAAATAGACTATGGTTAATGCTACGGGGTATGAGCAGTTTGCTTTCTAGCCCCTGTCAAAGCAATAATAATCCCTAAGTCTCAGATATTTTTTCTCCATGTCGTGTTTTATCCTGCTTCTAAAACTGGATTAAAAAAATACTAAAATGTCATCAGCCTTACCAACTATGAATGTATATAATATTTTGTGAAAAAACATATAGAGATTAATGTTCTTTTAAAAGTATTGTACAAAAACCTAAAAGTATCAAGCCTTAATACGAGAAAATTATCGGAGTCAGTTAATAACAATTACATTACCAAAAAGTCAGAGAGATGATGGAAGTTGCAAAATAATGCTGTGCTACATTCACTTTTTCTCTAAAATAAAGAGAAAGCGTTTATACATGCAAAAGACAGAAATTAGCTACCAGAAAAATGCTGTGCACATCCATATTCAGAGCATAGATTAAGAATAAAATAGTTGTTTGTCCCCTACAGTAGAACAAGTTTGCCCATTCATCCTTGTGATAGATATGCATGCACAACCAAAATGAAATCAAATCCTTACAGATGGCTCATAAGTCATAAAAACTGTTTAATCCTTTCACTTCGTCTCTTTGGGAAGCCTGGCCCTTGGCAAGTAATAATGTACAATGTAGGTAGTGTCAAGTATTCTCTTATTTTTAAATAGAATGTCCTTGTCATCCTTAACAGGGTTTTCCCCCATATTTCTTGTAAAAAGCTCTGTGTCACTCTATTTACCTTAATGTGTGTGTCCACAGAATCTTGCTGTAGTTTTTGTTTTAATAAAAAAGAAATGTCAGTATACTAAAGCTATACAAAGCATATCTAAAATTGATTGTGGCTCAAAGTCATGCTTTAAGAGGCAGTCAGGCCAATTTAAGTGCATTTTAACATTGCTCTTCCTAATGGATTTTACTGGGAAACAGTTGAGTTTCAAGCAGGAATAAAGGAAAAGCAGACCTGGAAGATTTAAGTGTTGAACAGATGCAGTAAATGCGGCTTTGGAAATACAGCTGTCACTTCAGATCTTTTCTGCTGAGTAGCTATGTCAGCCAACAGCTAGAGCTGACGTTAAAATATTTTTGTAATTCTGTTGAAAATAGATGCCTTGAGAGCTCTTAAGAACAGAATAACATACCTATTATAAAACCTATTTTAAATATTTTATTCTTTCCTCATTTTCATGATACCTAAATTTTTTGAAGACTAAAAATGATGAGAACTTACATGAAAAGGTACTTGTCTCTAGAACCATGGAAATTTTCATTTATGAGTTGTAAACATGTCAAACCAAATCAGAAATTCCTGATATCTTTATTACATTAAAGCAATTCTTAATCTTGCCTCTTGAGGATTTAATTTTTTTCACTCTTTAAACTGAAAGTTGATCTTTTTTATGCAATGATGTACAATTATTTTTCTCCTAATCCCTGATGGGCTTCTAATATAAACATATTTGTGTGTGTGTGAGTGTGTGTGTGTGTGTGTGTGTGTACACATATCTATATATTAATGTGTATAAACATATGTATATTTAAATACATGTATGTTTATCCTATGTACTAGAATAGTTAGTAGGTTATATCTAAACATTGATTAGATTTTTAAAATAGGCAAATATGAATAACATATTGAAGTATTTCTAATATCAGTGAAAAATATAAAATTTAAAAGTAACATGGGCTATACAAGTTTGATTTGTAATAATTATATTGATACTCGAGACAATACTAGACATTTACTTGACTAAGAATCATGTGATTTACTTTAATGAATGTAATATTCTCTAATAATATCTGCCTAGATTAGTGTTATTCTAATTTCAATTTAAAGCAATATAGAAAGCATAATTGACTTTTCACAAATCAGTATATAAACTATCCACAGACTCCTGATCTCTAGCTTATCAAACAACTTTAAAATCCAACCCACATGTATTATACTATATATACCAAATATGGGTATACATGACATTTTTATTGGAATATACAGTAAGATTTTAAGTAAAAATATTAAATAATAAAATTAACATATGTATGACAATCTGAAATAATACTGAACTATGTGTAGTCAAATAACCTTTGTATATATTGTTTTCCTTTTAGAAAAACAAAATAATTCTGAAAGAAAGAGCACAAAGAAAAACATACTCCAGAATTCCTAATATAACAGTAAGTACTTTAATGACACAATGATGATAATAAACCTCTAAAATTAGAGCTTATAAATGTCTTTTATAGAAATACTAACCTTTCTATCTTCTAAGATAATAAATTAGCAGAGTAAGCAAGTTGAGCTGTCTCTCAATTTACTGGAGTAAACTGAAAATCATTTGTCCTATAATCCTCTTAAATAAGAGGACAAGGTAATCTTTGTGATACATTTATGGGGCAGAAAATGTTTATGGTGACTCTATCATTTCTTTTGGCTAGCATAGTATCATCTTAAATTCTAAAGAAGAAAACAGTAATAAGCTAGTTGTAATCAAAGTGCCTCATTTTCTCCATATGTGAAAAAAAGTTTTTACTTATTTTAAACAATATTTTAAATAGCATTGATGTGATTGTTTGTTTATAATCACTAAATTGGAATTATTTTAGAAAGGCAGCTACCTGCAGGCTTAAAATCGGCAGCATATTCTCATTAGTACATTTGTTTCTAATCTCACAACATAACTAAAAATGTATTTCCTAGAAACGTATTTCCTTGCTATTGTTTGATAATGATAATAGTTTTCCAAAATATGTTTTCACTAAGCAAAGTTAAGTACATGTTGGTGTCAACCTTTATGATAAAATTGGTGAAATTATAAAAATTTCAAGATGCAGGCAATTTTACATTTTGCATATGTGAATATTAAGAATAATAACATAAAGATAGAAAAGCAAAATCCATGTTGATGGCCCACGTTGTATCACATTTAATACCATTGAGTTTGAAAATGCAGTTCTCAAAAATTAGAAACAAATATTAGAGTAAAACATAGTATAATAAATTAACAAAATGAAAACTTTATATTAAAATATATCAAAATAGAATCAAGTTAAATGGAAAGAACATTGTTTGATATAAAAAGTAGAAATTTCTAAACAATTTTTGTAGAGCATATACAAGTTATTCTTAAATAATAAAATTTTCTAGGCCCAAAGAACTTTGATGCATAAGTCACACCTTAATTTTGAATGATTAGGTATAATTAAGTATCATTATGATGAAATAAATGAAATGAATCTGAAATATATTTTATTTATTTATTTCTCTCTGCCTCTGTAAGACAGGCAGAGAGAACACATTTTTTTTCTTTTACCTGCCTGTCTGAAGATTATTATGTTACAACTTCACACAAAGCACTCTGCCAGTTACTTTTTGTGTAGTTATGAATGGCCATTTATTTTAAATCTGAAATCTAAAAAATTTGTAATTTGAAATGTTCACACTTTTAAAAACTGTGCTTTGACTTAAACAATTAACTCCAAATGTATGAACGTTTGAGTTTTCAGAGCAGGTTATAGGCATTTTTACGTCATTCTGGGTACAAGGATAATTTAATAATCAGATTTTTCTGTCATATATAATAATTTTTTAAACTCTGAAAATCTGAGTTACAAGATACCAAATAAGAGAGAAATTTCTTTTTGACATAGAAATTTTTTATCATCTTAATAACCTAACATAGTCAATGAAATCATTCAGCCAAAATAAACATTTTTCAACACCTAAAAGACTAGACAGTTTTAAAGTTTTGTTTTTATGTATGTATTTCAGTTTTTAAACATAATTTAAATTCTGTGCAATATTCATCGGAAAATGGTTGAAGTTTTTTAAATGACAGGACCAGACATATTTGTTATAAGCTCTTTATACAAGAACTAAATAATATCTACTTCACTCCCTTACAATTTCTCTGCCCTCTGAGTATACTTTCATGTGAAAACAATCATCGATGCCTCCTTCTCTACTCTGATTTATGTATAAGTTATTTGGTCTATGGTTCAGGTTTGTCCTATGTAAGTTATTTGGTTGGAACTGCAATTTTCACAATTGTATTGAAATAGAATTTAGCATAGCATACATAGGAGAGTTGTCATTCAAGTAATGAGATACTCTGTTCATTTGGAGTAATACATAAAAAAAATAACATACATGTTTCTAAAGAAGAAATCATGCCTCTTTTTGATGAATTTTTATATAGTTTGAAGCAGTTTTTCATCTCAGATTTTAATTACCTATTAATAAGTATATGCTAAATCACTCATAAATTGCATGCAAAGAAAAATGACTCAATTCAACCTCATGTAATAAAAATATAATTTATTCTTTAAATATTTTATCAGATATTTAGGAAAAGGAATACTCTGAATTAAATGAAATTGTCAAAATATAAGAGTTCTTAATATGTCTTAACCACTAAGGAGTTCATGAGTTAGTGTTAGACAATACATGGAATAAAACATGATATCAGATGAATATAATAGATAATACAGTGACTACATTTTATCTATAGACTGTGCATGTGTTGCTAGCCTATGAATGAGTTTTATGAATTGTATTTGAACCAAACTTTATAAATGAAAGATTTTTAGCATAGGAAATCTCTACAAACCTCTTACAATTTTGCTTTTAAATCCATAGCTTAAGAACAAGTTGATAATTGATTAAAATATTACTATACTGTTACTAATTAAGAGCACATTGCATTTATTGCTCACAAAAGGTTTTGGTGCTTAAGAAAGATAAGAAATATAAGATAAAAGATAAAAATATAAGATGCATTCTTATAAGAATAGAAGAATAAAAGACCATTGGAAAGTAAATTCTAAAATACAGCTAACCCTTGAAACCAACTCCCACGAAGTCCTAAAATACCACGCCTAACTTTTAACTCTCCCAGAACTACTAATAGTAGTTATCAATGGAGGTTACCAATAACATAGTTGATTAACTTATATTTTGTATTTTATGTGTATTATATACTGTATTTTTAACAGTAAAGTGAGAAAAGTTAAGAAAATATTACTAAAAAAATCATAAGAAAGAGAAAATGTTTTTACTAGTCATTAAGTGGAAATGGATCATCATAAAGGCCTCTATCCTTGTTTTCACATTAACTAGGCTGAGGAGGACAAGGAAGAGGAGGGATTGGTTTTACTGTCTCAGCAGTGGCAGAGGCAGAAGAAAACCTGTGGCTAAGTGGACCTGCATAGTTCCAACCCATGTTGTTCAAGTGTCAACTAGAGTCATTTTTCTCTTGATTACTGAAGCTCAGTAGTACTTTCAAGAACTTCATAGTCTGCTCCCTATAAACTCTAATTACACCAGATAGTAATAATAAAGAGGATGTGTTTAAAAAAAAACCTTCAGATGCTCAGACATCCTTTTTTGGAAACTATTCATATTATTCCAGACTCCCCAATCCTCTTTAATACAACTGGGAGTTGATACACTAACTCAAAGTGTGACAATTATTAACAACCTAGCTTTCCTGGAAAACCAAATATAGCAAAAAGTTTTCAGTAAGAGTATTTCTTATGAAAAGCAGATTTTAACCAATAAAACACCTTGTGGCTCATTAGAAAATAAATATTATCTGCAAATACCCCAAATCTTACCTGCAAATGCTCCTGACAAGTTTTACTTAGTCAATATTTCCATATTAGAATAATAACACCCTGCAATTAAAAAGTATAAGCCTTTGAGTGTGTGTAACAGTGGCATAAAGCTAGGAGAAAATTTAGAAGTCACCTATCTAATATTTTTATTTTATAGAGGTTACCTCCTCTAATATTCTCATTTATATATGGCCTGCTAGGTCATTTGCCTAAGCTCTTATACCTAGTGATAGAACTGAGAATAAAATCTGTTAACCATCCACCATTTTTTTCTATCTGCCATATTGACTGAAAGTGCGGTTATTAAAATATGAATGTGTCTGAACTGTTAAAAAAAAAAAACTCTTCTCCAAATTTAATCTTTCTTCAACCAAAATGTTGGTGAAAATTTATGTAAATTATTGTTTAATGTCTAGTAGCCTAAAATTGTATTTTGATATAGTTTTATTAGGATGATGTTTATAAAGGTTATATATCTCCACTATTTAACATATATATATATATATATACATGTATATGTGTGTATATATATCCACTATGTATGTATAAGGAGAGCTCAGGTATATAGTTATCGATTTATTTATTTATATTTAGATATATATATATATATATATCCACTGTTTATGCATAAGGAGAGCGGTGATCTGAGTCTTGGCTTAATCCATCTCCCCCTACTATTTATTAATGATAAGTAGTAAAGAAAAATAACATGTGCACATTAAGCATTCATGTGCAGAGAATCCATAGGAGAAGGTGAGGACATTCAAGATTACACAGTTAAAAAAACTACTGGGTAATAATAATAGGTAATAATACATACATGCAGCCTGCCATCAGCAACACATAAGCAGTTACCTCAATGAGTCCCTCTTTTCTCATCTGGATAATGAAAGATGTCTGCCCACCATACTTCCCAAGATTCTCTGAGATCCTATTAAATATATGGAGGTCTCAATAGTGGTATTTAATTAAAAATTCTTATATATATATATTTATATATATTATATAAATTCTTATGTGTAAAATAATGCATATTAATGTTAAATTAAATTATCTTATAATATTGACAAAATTATTAAAAATATATATCACTAATAAAATATGTTTATTTTTAATTAAAAACAAAATTTACATATAATAATTAAACACTTATTTTTAAATAAACAATCATTATTATATAAAAACTTATAGTATTATAAAAAGAAGTTCTTTTTGTGAACATTTGCCTAAATTGTTTTTGGAGCACCATGTATCATTTTATAAAGGGATGTTTCTAAAAAAAACCAAAGTTGTTGGTTGATTTTTGATTTAGGCAATAATGATCATCCGGAAAATAAATTCTCTTTTTCTTGAATTTAGAATGTATCTTTGATCCCCATCAGTGTTCTCACACATAAGCCTAAGAGAGTTCATATATAGAAGGAAGGGAGTTGGGAAAGGAAAGGAAGCATTTATTGGGCTCTCATTTTAAGTCAGGTGTTTAGTAGGCATTGAACTAAATTTCATTTAATTATTCAAAGAACTCTTCTGATGTTATTAATGGTTTTACATATGATAAAAATGCGATTGAAAGCTTTATAAAGTTAGCCTACTTAGTATGCAGCAGAGTTACCATTTAAACTCAGATCTGTCTATTTTTCCCTTTTCAAGTTAGGATTCAACTAAACAGGGGTAACTAGTGAAAATAAGGCATATTTCATCCTCCTATATGAGTGTCTATGCAAAATAATGTGCGCATGTTACTTTTCTTTACTACTTATCATTAATGAATATTAGATTGCATCATGCATATTTGTCCTTCAGATGCTAAAAATAAACCATGGTAGGAGAATTTAATTATTAAAGACAGCACTCTTTTGACAGGAAAAGTAGAATCAAAATCAAAATGGATTATAACCATAAGTATAAAAATTCACCTAAAGGGGAAAAACAATATTTATTTTGTTTTTAAATAATGATACAATGGATATTCACCATAAACACTTAGATTTTTATTCATACTACATTATCTGGATTTGTTCTCTTTAAACACTTTGGTACAACTTTGGAAATTTATTCCTTTATCCTTCATTCTTTATTCAACAGCTGCTATTGATCAGCCACTGTATACATAGTTACAGGTGTTTTAAATATAGGAATAAACAAAGCATAGTCTCTGTCACCAAGTAGTTTATATTTTGAGTAATTATAAATATAGGAAAGCTTGCTTCATAAAGAGAATAACAGTTCTATTGACTTATAGTCATAGATTTTCTATTCAAGCTACTCATCTGATTAACCATGATCAGATTATGTTTTTATTTGTCAAATTATTCGATGTTTTGTCACTTTCCTTGAATATTGAGTAAAATACGTTTCCCACAATCATCATTATTCATGATAAAGCTAAACCATATTTCATAATTTATAGTATTTTTTATCACACTAATAAAGAAGTCTATTAGAATCTTATTACAGCATAGTACTGGCTTTGGAAATTCTCTATATTCAAATGCTAGCTCCACCACTTATTCACTATGGGATGCAGGACAATTTTGTAGACCTCTATGTGTTTTGATTTCTCCATTGAGTAATTGTGATAGTCAAATGAGTCAAATATATGCAATGTCTTTGTTTATATAACAGTGTCTTGTTAATAGTAGATACTGTATTCAAGTTGGCTATTATAATTAGTTGATAGAATTCAGTCCATTGTTTCTAAAACTTCTTATTAATCTTTGACTTGAAAGCTCTCATTGATGTTAGTCTTTATTCTATTCTGAAAAACATTATCATCTTTCATAGCTGATATATAAATTTTATAGCTAAAAGAGATAAAGTGGAAATTATTTAAAACCAGCATTTCCAGTTTTAAAGAAATCATGTTAAGTCCAAAGTTAATAAGAATTTAAACCAAACGATTTAGCTACAAATTATTAGTTTTGATATGCTATAACATAATAATTTTTTTACTTGTCTACATCAGGGTATTGCTTTGGGTTGCATTATTCTCTTTTGTAATTAAGAATGTTTGCACTGGATAAAAAAGCTGTGTTCAAGTGCTATTTCTGCCACTTGTTACCTTGTGTCTGCAGGAAGACAAAATAAGCTGCTTCAATATCCTCATTTATAAAAATGGTAAAGACTGCTATTTTATAGGTTTCATATGAGAATAATAACATTTATTAACTGCTTATTATGGAAATTAATATAGTAACAAGTAAAAATTAATGTTGTTATATTTGTTATTTAAAACATCTTAGTAATATCAAAAGGGCATTCTTTTCTTTGAAATTTATTCATTTATTTGAAATTGTTGTGCCACCTAACAACATTTCAGACAATGATGGACTGCTTATACAGCAGTAACCCCTTAAGATTATCACATGAGATTTTTATTGTGTCTTTTCTATGTTTGAATACACAAATACTTGCCATTGTGTTACAGTTGGCTATAGTATTCAGTACCGTGACATGTACAGATCTGTAGCCCAGGAACAGTAGACCAAACCATACAGCCTAGGTGTGAGGTAGACTCTACCATCTAGGTTAGTATAAGTACAGGCTATGGTGTTCAACAACAGCAAAATTGCCTAATGATGCATTGCTCAGGATATATCCCTGTCGTTGAGTGATACATAACTGTATATATTAATATACTTGGAATAAAGAGAAAGGGAAAGTGTGAAGGAAGGAAGAAAAGGAGAAAAATCTGGTTGGAAATTTTGGAAAGAAGATAAAATTTGGATTTGATAGAGCAGGATGCAAGCTTACTTTGGGAGGAGTCCACCATGAGCGCTCTCCTTGAAGGCTGCTTCCTCCTTAAAGCAAATACAGAAATTAGACCATCTTTGTAGCATTACTCCCTTTCTGAAAGGTCAAGAGTAAGGCTTGAGACATTTTGGCAATCTTCCTGGCCCTAGAAGTAGGATGAATCAGTATACCTTATGATGTGAAGGGTAGCAAAAATGCTTTCTATCTTACCGTGAAACTATTTCCTTTGGAATCACAAAGGGGTCCATTTTCTCCAGAGAAAATAGACCTAACCAAACTGTAGGCTGAGTAGATGTCCAGAAATAAATTACATCCCAGACACTGTTATTACATGCACCATTTTAAAATTAAGGGCAGTCTGATGCCATTACATGGCAACTCTCACTTTAAAAAATAATAAAATTTTGTATGTGGTGCCTGAAATTGAAATCAAATCATTATTCTTTTACCAAAGAAAACTCAGTCAACAAAGTTGCTTATTTTGCTGCATTTTTCCCCTCATGATACAGAATACTTTGTTTCTCCTTATTTTAAAATCTCAATTAATTATCTTCAGATGAAAATTTTCATATTTGTCATTTTAAGTGGCTTTGTTGAGTCATTCTTTTGCAAACACCATAAAAATCCCTTTATAATACTGACATAGGCTATCAATCCTAACACCACTTCTCCTTTCAATACAAAATCTTGTTATGCCTCTAAAGATGAGTATATCCCAATCTTAATAATAACTATTCCTATTTCAGCAGAAAGTAATTCATAATGAATATTTTAGCATTTTCCTCTTTTCCTTGGAATTGAATCATTACAAATACTGACAATTTTATTTCTTTTCTATTCTTAAGTATGAAAAATCTGGTTCAGCATATGCTCCATTTTACATTTGAGCAATTTATGTCCCCTTTTCTTATGGTTAATATGAACTGCTTAATCCTGTGATTGTTTTTGTTTTCCACTTTCAAAGGGATCCTGGCAAAGCCTATGTTTATGAATTTGTACAAAATGTTTCAGACTACGGAAAATGTCTCTAAACAAATGCTCAAAATACATTGGTTTCTAACTCATATGACCCCCCCAACGTGATATTATATGCTTATTCAATAGTCTGAAATATATAAGAAATAGTTCTTAGCAGTAATTTTGCAAATTGTTCAGGATTTGCTTATCCATTTTACATTTGCATGTAGCATTGACATAATTTGCTATAACATCTCCTAGGAAATTATTTATTTTTTATTATGCATATATTATTTGAGCTATGAAGGTTAGTCTTAGATGTTCCTTCTCTTTTGTATTTTAAATTTTTTTTTCTAATTTTAGACAAGGTTTTCTTAACATCCTCTATGTCTTAGATTCACTGTGCAGGGGCATCCAAGGGAGAGAATACAGTCATGGGTTCTTAGTTTCTGTTTCTGGCTGGGCCAGTAAAGCCCCTTCCTCATCCCTCTTTTCTGCTTATCATTAGACACAGAAACCAAAAACTATGGCTTCAGGCTGCTAAAAGCCTGAAACAAAACAAAACAGAACAACAACAACAAAATAAGGCAGGTTGGACAAGCTCATGAGCATTACGTATGTCACTGCCTTGATAATAAATACCATTTTATTGCAGAATGCAACAGATATTTATTTGAATTATGCCCAATTCCAGAAAAAAATGGGTTTTCACAATTTTTTAATTATAGATATATCCATTGTTCCCATTTTAAGAATTGAACAATAATTAGTGTGTTTTTTTTGAAAGGCAAAGCCAGATTTGTCATTGAGACAGCTAAAAGAATGGAAGCAATACAGCCAGTTCCCAACTTATGAATGAGTTATATAACAAAATTGCTTTTAAGATGTTTTATTTCCATTTTAAAAGATGGACATTTATCCAGAGTAGCCACAAAAACAAACCTGTGAAAACGCACAGCTTATCCTGAACGACTATATTTTTAGCATTGGTTATGGCGACTGCGTGAGAGGGACACAAGGAAAAAAATGTTTCTCCAATTTTCCTGATATTCAATTGACCCTGTCCAAAATGCGAAAAATAACTAAAGCTGGCTTTTCACACAGCCTTTTCTCCCTCTCACACCTGTGTGTTCCTCCTGAGGTAACCCTGCTTCCCATCTGATATTCTCTAGCTGCCTTTTCTTTAAAGTGGTTCTGGCTTTGAATTTTCTAACCCAGCTTGTCTCTTGATCAGAATGACTCAGTACAGCTGGTTTGGGGAAATGTCTAAGAAAAAAGTAACTGATCACACCAGCCCTGCATCCTGCATCCCCTCTGCTTCTCCATTCCCCCACCCCCACCCCACAATTGTTAATTTCAATAAACAAGTAACTTAAGGAATTTTTGGCAATGTGGGGTCCTGGAGTGATAAATGTAGATGGTATGGGTGAAGATATTTGCAGACAGGAACCAAGATAGGTGGGATTTCAGCTTTAAACGCAGCATCCCCTGCACTGCTCTTGAAGTAATACATCTTCTTCAATTCTATACTTAGGAGTCTCTAGTTTCTTTAACACATACACATTTTCCCAGTGGGTCTCATGAAGCTTGGATAGAAGCTTTGTTAATGAGGTGTGTATTAGTTTGTTCTCACACTGCTAATAAAGACATGTCCAAGACTGGGTAATTTATAAAGGAAAGCGGTTTAATTGACTTACAGTTCCACATGGCTGGGGAGGCCTCATGGCAGAAGGTGAATGGGGAGCAAAGGCACGTCTTATATAGTGGCAGGCAAGGGAGCATGTGCAGGTGAACCCCTTTTTATAAAACCATCAGATCTCATGAGACATATTCACTATCACAAGAACAGCATGGGAAAGATCCGCACCCATGATTCAATTACCTACCATTGGGTCCCTCCCACAACAGGTGGGAATTATGGGAGCTACAATTCAAGACGAGATTTAGGGAAAGACACAGCTAAGCCATATCAAGGTGTAATAGGCTAGAGATAACTGTGCTTTATTTTTTCTAAAATGTAAAAGTAAGTGTAAAATAAATGATTATATAATATTGTTTGCCTGTATTTTAATTCTTTTCAATACCACAAATGTAAAACTATCCACTCATAAAGTAAATTTTAAGAGTTACCTCTATATGAAGGAAATCATCTGTATTAGCTATACCATTCCTTGTCCCTGACAACCCAAAAGAAGAAAATAATCAAGTTTTTCATTTTCAATTTTCATCATAACACTGAAAATAAATATAACTTAAATATTTTCAACAATAACCCCATGCACAATGATCAAACAATTACTGTTTGATCATTATGTGCTGGCATCAAAAATCATGAAAGTTGCTTGGTAAAGCCAGGACAGACCCTTGTACCCAGACAGCCCATCCCTCTGACCCAGGGCTTATGGAAACAGTGGATGCTGGTAACTGAACACTTACCCCCTGCTGCATGCTTCCCATGTCGTGTGAAGTATATATTCATATCTATATTTCATAAATAAGGAGATGGATTCTGAAAGGCAAACCAACTTGCTCAAAATAAAATAGCTTATACATTTTGAGCCAGATGTAGACCAAAGTCTGTGTAATGCTAAATCCTGTGCTCTTAGACTTTATGCAAACTGTTTCATGGGCTTACACTGCAATAATATCTGATGAATTTCTCTTTGCATAAGACAGTAAGCTCCACAAGTGTGGTAAGTAGAGCATCGTCATATCTCAGAACCTGACACACCAAAGGTGCTCAATGCTGGTTGAACCAAAGTGACAACTTTTTTACCTAGCTCTATCAAAGCAGTAACTTAAAGTTCTCTGTTCTCTTACTTTTTCTCACAAAAGGTATTCATGTCCCCAAACAAAGCCTATGTCCCTGTATCAAAACACTTTTATTTTCAAGAGCTGTATCTTTAGCCTTTTTTAAATTGTGATAAAATATATACAACATCAAATTTACCATTTTAACCATTTGTAAGTATACAGCTCAGTGGTATTAAGTACAATCACACTGTTGTTCAACCATCAGCAACATCCATCTTAAGAATTTTTTCATTTTCCCAAGTTCACTCCATACATATTAAACCATAACTCTCCATTCCCCCTCCCCACAGCTTCTGGCAGCCACTGTTCTACCTTCAATCTCTATGAACTTGACTATTCTAACTACTTCATATAAGTGGAATTATACAGTATTTTTCCTTTTGTAACTAGGTTTCATATCGTATAATTATATGATGTCAAGCTTTATCCTTTTTGTAGCATGTGTGAAAATTTTCTTCCTTTTTTAAGGATGAATAATATTCTATTGTATGTATATATCACATTTTGTTTATCAATTTATCTGATGATTTACTGAATAATGTAGTTGTCTGAAATGGAATCTTTTTGCCAATTCTTTAACGGAAGGATAAGATGCAAATATAGAAATGTAATGAGTTCATGATTTGTAGAACATCTCTCTTTTTATATCATAAACCCTAAAATTAATCAGGGAAAACTTGTTCAGTTTAGGCAATTGGCAAAATAAATAGATGGGTTTAAGATAATTTAGGACTTATGAGTTATAAATATGCCACATTTTAACTACTCAGGCTGGAATTAGCCTGTCTTCATTTGATTGTCTGTTTTTATACACTGACTGTTCTTGAGAAGATTCACAAAGCTAGAGGTATTTTTAAATTGCCAATTCTCTAAAATTAAATAAAATAATAGGGAGGGGAGCATTGATTCTAAATAAGAATGCAAATTTATAGCTGTCAAATTTTCTAATACTATCATTTAACTTCTAATCAGTATATTATGGAATATTCTTGTTCAAAAATTGGTGCCTGAATATTAAATGAATAAGAAGGAAATAATCTATACAGTTTTTAGTATTTTCAACAGCTTTCCTTATGTGCTAACCAATAATTTTTTAGCTGGGATTTATCAATGCAAGAGACACATTCATATACACATATGTATATATCCTTTAATACACAAACATTATCCTCTAATCCTCTAATCCTTACACTGAAAAGTAGACGTCATCACCGTGTTGCAAATGAGGAAGCAGAGGACTGGAAAGGTTAAGTGACTTTCTCAGTTAATAACTGGCAGAGTCAGCATTTGAGAACAGGGCTTCTAGATAGATACAAGGCTGCTGCTCTGTCACCTCACACTTCCTCTACATCTGTGCATGGTGCTGGGGCACAAAAATGGATGGGACAGTCTCACTCTGGAACAACTTATACTGGAATGGATGGACATTTTTAATTAATTAAAATATAATAGTATGAGGATTAGAGGGCTTTTGAAGCCAGCAGGTAGACATAGCTTAATAGTGCCTGAAAATCTTTGCAAAGGAAAGGGCATTCCACCTTGGCCTTACATGACTTCCTTCCACGCTGATTTTCCATTTTAATTAGTAAAGAATTTAGTTAAGCACGTGGTACAATTGGTTAAAGTTGAAGCTCTAATGAGATCATGAAGGTTAAATTGAGGTGTTTGAAGTTTATCTCTTAGCAGTGGAAAACAAATGTTTTAATGTTTTTGTTCGTGTTATTTTTTTCTACTTAATCTACCATTCTGTAGAAGCCTTAGCAATAAAACAATAGTAGGAGAAGAAAAAGATAAGTTTTTAAAAAGAATCCTTTTATGAGCCTATGCTAGCTTATTTTAATGTTCTTGCATTGTAGACATGATTAAAGATTTGAAGTGTGTGACTTTGCATGTTGATCAGAGTTAATCATCTTTCTCAAGTGCTGCTCAATAATATGATCCATAATGACATTTTGTTGTTATTTTCTGAGCTGTTGGGTGAGGCACTAAAGCTAGCTTCCCTAGGTCTATGTTGCTGTAAGTTACTTTAGTGAGGAAATTTCACAGTGCTGTCATGCTTTTGGTTAATACAGTTTTGTGTTTTGCTTGGGAAAGACAATTCTGAGAGTGTCCTATTGATTCAGATGTTTTCTGACAGTAGCTGCCTACCAGGCTTGCCTTCATTGACTTTTCAATGTTCTGTTACAAATAACTTGCATGTACAATTTGATATTGAAGAGCCTAGAAGGTTCCCCACTGTGCATGAAGTTAGAGCAGCCCTGAGTCATAGGGTAGTGAGTGCTTATTATCATTCTGAAAATCATCCACTTGTCCTGGGCTGTTGCCATAACAGAGTTGTGTTTTCTCTGTTATTCTTTTTTTTTTCTTTTCCTGCTTCTTTTATTCTTCCAGACATTCCAATGCACTTCTTATTCTTTAAAGGTTTAAACTTCATTCTAAATATCCCCCATGGTGACTGAAACTTGAAATATAAAGTCACAGGTGTTTTCTGATGTTTTTGAACACAGGAAATGCGAGATGGCTTGGATTGCAAGTACTTACTTTGTTAGTAAAATTTAAAAGAAATCTCTTCTGTGAGAAATGGTGAATGGTTAGAAACGTATTTTATAATCATAAGAAAAATATCGTTTATTGGATGCCTACCATCTGCCAAGATCTGTGCGTAGCAACTTTCATGTTATCTATAACATTGACAACTGTGTACGGTAGATATCATTAAACTATTTACAGATAAAGAAACTAAGACTTTGAGAAATTAAGTGACTTGTCCAAGAGATTACTTCTATCTTTCTAACTGTGGTTGACTTTTAGTTATCGAAAGTGATAGTAATGTCATTTGGATTTGCAGAGCACTTCACAGTTTACATAGCAGTTTCATATATGCCACCTCCTTTAACCTCACAAAACTGATAATTTCATTTTTCATCTTAATCTTTGTGAGACCATCTTGAGGCTCCAGATCAGAAATGGAGTATAGATGTACTTGTGCTGAAAATAACCCTTTGTTAATTAAGTTGGCCTCATTTGCAATAATGGTTTCATTTCTACCATTACTAGTTTATGCTTGCATTTTATCAGGGGAGAAGGCAGCTGGAGAACTTGCCTG
Source organism: Sapajus apella (assembly GCF_009761245.1). Lineage (NCBI taxonomy): Eukaryota > Metazoa > Chordata > Mammalia > Primates > Cebidae > Sapajus > Sapajus apella. The sequence continues at coordinate 38,098,404 of NW_022436942.1, forward strand.
TTGATGCCCTTGAAGGGTTTGTGGAATTGTGTTTACCCAGGCAATAGCTGCCTTTAGCAAAAACATAATAATATTTTTGAGACCCAACTGCTTTGCCCGTGAAAACTATATAGGAAATACTTAAATAGCTGCTCTTTCCTGCTGTCTCCTCCCAGGATCCCAGCCTGTGGCATCTCTGCCTTTCAAAGACATTCTACTGTGCAGTCTGTCCCTGTCTCTGCTTGTAAACCAAAGCATAATGTAAAAGTGGGGGAGGGAGATGGAGAACCTTATAGTATTACAAATAACATAACATGATAATGAGTAATAAGTACATTTCTGCCTCATCACCAGTATTTCCAAAACCCAATGGCATCAAATTCTCTGAAATAATTTAGGACTGTGAAGTGGGAATTGACTTAAAAAAAGATAAGTAAAAAGGTTGTTGGATTCAATAGAGAAAAATAATAAAATAAATACAGCAACATGTACAGTACCCTCTATCCCCCATGGAAACACCAAAGCAAACCACTCACTGTTCCAAAGACTATCATTTTTTTCAAATATCAGAGCTTTGACTCAGGAGTCTGACCTCACTTTTGCTGACCTAGCTCCTCCTGGGCAAGGTTAGTTTCTCCCTCTCTTCTGTGTTCTCAAAGCACCTAGGACATGCCACTGCTTCAGTATCCATCTCCTCTACTGAACATGAGCAAAATGAGCCTCCTCCTCATCCCTACCATTCCAGAGAGCAGTCCATCACTTGGAGCACAAAGCTTAGTGCACAGTAGATGATTCTATTCAGTCATGCAACATAACCAGACCTTGTGCTGGTACTGAGTGCTACATTTGGAGAATGTTTAAAGAAATGAGGAAAGAAGAAAGGGAGTGAAGAAGGTAGGGAATGTAGGAATGAGAGAGACAGAAAGAAAAGACTAAAGGAGGAAGGAAAGAGGGAGGGAGGAAGGAAGAAAATAAGAAAGCCTGGCCCAAGATGTGAATAAGCATGTGATGATTTAATTTATCACATAGTATTTCACACAATATCTATTATTTACTTTCAGTAAAGAAATTTATTTTGAGAATAAATTTTTTTTTGAGTATTTTCAGTATTTTATTAACAGATGAGCTGGTAAGTGGACAAGTGATCTGGTAATATCACCCCACCCTCACAGAGCAGCCACCACAAGCCTGCCATGAGTCTCCACAAAAACCTTGGAGGAGTCACATCCCACACTGCACACACCCCAGTACCTCCAGCTGTGAACGGGGGCCAGTATCCATACATGGGGAAGTGCTGAGAAGGAAGAAAATATTTCAGGTCTAATACTTATCCATCAAGCACCTTTTAGTCACGAAGCTTGGCACAAGCTTTCAGAGGGATAGTCCACAGTGGAGATGGGGGAAATGGTTTTGCAGAAGACTAGATATCAGTTCTTAAATGTTTCTCTTTCCACTAATTTCAAAGTTTATTTTTCTTACTACTAAAATATTTCCACTTTTATGTATGTGAAGATAATACTTGCTCACTCCTTAGTTAATACATTTTAGAAACTGTTTTATATGTTTTTATAATATAATATATGAAATGAGAATACTAAGGAATTTTATCCACCACCTACATGTTACCATATTAAAATATTCCTGAATAAAGTAAACCGCACCATAAATGTGGAGGATGGGCGACGGGGGTATGATTTTTCTTTTGGGTCTATGAAATAGATTGTGCTAATTTACACCAGCACTTCTAATAGCAACTAACCCTTCTGCACCCCAAACACACACACCATCTACTCTTCTCTCCAGCACTCTGTATGTTAGTTTAGTTTCCCTCTTTTATTCCCTAGCTCCACCCTCTTCAGACCTAAAAGAGAGAGAGAGAGAGAGAGAGAAGAAGAAGAAGAAGAAGAAAACCTCTTCTCATTTCTAGGGCTCCAAGGCGTCGCATTGCTGCCACTCTACCATTCTTCACACATTCAAATTAGAAACCCAAGGGTGGCCAGCGCCATGGCTTGCGCCCATAATCACAGCGCTTTGGGAGGCTGAGGTGGGAGGATTGCTTCAGCCCAGGAGTTTGAGATCAGCCTGATCAACATGGCAAGAACTCATCTCCACAAAAAATACAAACAAACAACAACAACAAAAGTAGTGGGCATTGTAGCACATACCTGTAGTTCCAGCTACTAGGGAGGTTGAGGTGGGAGGGTTGCTGAGTCTGGGAGATGTAAGATAGAGGCTGCAGTGAGCCTTTAGTGTGCCACTGCACTCCAGCCTGAGCGACAGAGTCTGGCTCTGCCCCAGAAAGAGAAGACGAAGGGAAAGGAGGGGAGAGACAGGGAAGAAAAGAAACTCAAGGGTGCCATGTATATCAGAGGATGCTTTCTTGTCTGCTTAATCTCAAATCTCACCAGAAATTCAAATTTCTGGCCAGATTTGAGATTAGCTGGTATTCTCATTTTCTTCCTCTGCTACTGAAAGCAAACTATCCCAGTAACAATAGTTAGCAGTCACTGTAGGCAAGAGGATAAACAGGAAAATAAAAAAAAATGATCTTGAGGAAAAAAAAGTCAAGGATGATTTTGAATATTTATTATAGTATCTTGAAATCCATCATAATCACTTCCCAATTTCTTTATCAAATCTGACCAACATGTGCTCCCACCATTTATTGAGATCTATAGGAAAGTCAAAATGATACAATTTCTCATTGTATCATTATTTTTTGTGCACTTATGTACACAGAAGCTACTGTGTGAATTGGTTTGAAGTTTCCTTCTTTTCATTATCTTATGGCTTAATTGGTAATGAGCAGCAAATTTTAAAAGATTAAAAATTGCAGGAGGGAAGGGCGAGGAAAGTTAATGTCCTAGCTAGAGTGACAAAAATTACAAAAGAACAAAATAATTATTCACAAGATGGGGAAAATATATAAATGAATTGAATTATGAGTCAGACAGAAAAGACCACACACGTACACATCCACATGTACAAACATTCACAAACCCAAATACACATACACACGCATGCACATACACAAAGACATGCACACACGGTCTATGCTACACACATATCCACCCACGCAAATGCAGAGACGACACATTTGCACATCTGCTCACAAACACACTCACCCAAACATGGCAAAATTATGCTCCCAACTTAATTAGCGAAGAATATATTTTACCAGAAGCAAGGCAAAGACCACACAGAATAATAGCCTGTATCAGAGTAGCCTCCCTTGATCCCAGAGTCCCTGAACTCTCACAACCACCTATGAATGGGACATGTAAGCAGACCTACAAACCTAATTCTTCCTGCAACACTGAATTTTTATATGCCAGATGTCCAGCATGATGTCACAAAATCTTAAACTTACAATCTTTGTGCCTCTGACTAACATTAAGTAAGCATCACATCTCTTGGTTCTCAAAAAAAAAAAAAAAAAAAACTTCAGTGACATCATAGAGGCCATGCCATCATCTGGGAAGAGAGAGCAGAGTCAGTGAGCAGAAGCCATGAGCAAAATGGCATTACCTTGTAATAAATATTGTTAATTATACTTAATCTAATATTCAATTTATAAATGAGAATAATTAATAACTAGTACCTAATGAGAAATAAATGAAATAATATTGGCAACATATAATACAATGCTTGGCACATAAAGATGCTTAAAAAACCAGAATGAGGAAAGGTGAGACAGATTTTCATTTCTTTGTTATAATTGATGATCATCCAGTTGCTCTTGGTCTGGTTGCTTTTCCTCACATGATCCATTAGCTTAGACCCTAAATAAGTAATTTCATTTTCCAACTTGATCACTATTTAATGTCACAAGATGTATTAATATGGGCAACTGGATCTACATTAATATGACTCTGAGACCTGAATAAAACCTTAAAACTTCCAGGGATAGGTTAGAAATACAAATTATGTGAGTGTTACTATACATCACTTCCAGGCAGTGTGCTTTGGGATCATGCATCAAAATGGTGGGGAAATCTTCCTGCCACAACAAGCCAGTTAGTTTGTCCCACTGTGAGATTCACCCCAGATTACAAAATAGACGTGCTTTTTCAAAAGAAGTGGTTTTGTTTAAATTTGTTGAAATGTCAAAAAGAGCTTAATGTTATAGATTTTGGTAAAAGATAATTTTCCATTATCAAAGTCATACAGCTTATATCTATTTTTTTAATGTCTATTGTGCAAAAATAGCCTTTATGAGTATTGAACTCCTACAGTTGACTTTAAATTCTGCTCTCTGTACTGAGCAGAAAAATAGAGTCATGGAACTGTGGAATTGTAATTTGAAGGTATGTATTTCAATGCCATTTAAATATTAATAGTAGGAAACTACATCAATAAAAATGCAGTCATTTTCAAGAGTCAGGTTAGTTCCTGGAGGCTTTTATTTTTTAACATTCGAGATGATTTACTTGGAGTTCCTTAGAGAAAAATTTCTTCAAAAGCTGAGATAATATAAAACCATTGCTTTCCAAAAAACTTTACATAAACTTCGAAACAAATAACTAGCATAGGATGAATGCAAGTGAGGCCAAGGATTTAGTCTGTAAGAAGACCTTGTAATGCAGAGGTGTAGGGGATTCCAGGTAAAACATCAATACCAACTGCACTTTTATGCTCTGTGGTGCAGGAAGGCAGTTGAGAGAAGCCGGGATACTGACATAGGTCCTGGACTTTTAATGATTCACTTAAATTTCCCCACTTCTTTATCCTGGCACACATCCTCCCCTGTGATCAAACTGCCCTGTGCTAGAAATAAAAACTCAGAGTATGTTTGTTCAAGATCACACAGATGAAGTAGAAATCCTTATAGAACCTATTATGTGCTTCCATGTTTCAGGGTTGAATATAATCATTTGGCAATATCACCTCTACATTTTTATTTCTACCAAGACACATCCATGTGACAAGCCTTAAAGAAGGTGGCAGCAACAGATATTATTCCCAGAGCTCCTGCTGTTTAGAGTCACTCAAGGTGATTGGCAAAATATTAAAGGAAATATGCTTTGGATTACAATCTTATCAATTTGGCTTGAAGTTGCAAAAAATGCAGGCCAAAAAAGGAAGTTTGAGTATTTTATGAAACCCAAACACACTTGTCAAACCTAACCGTGCAAAACAGCACAAATTAAGTCAACTTTCAATCTGGTTTTGTGCCAAATGGAATGAAACCTCTGGTGGGCTGGACAGCTCTATTTCCTGCTTTCAATTTTGGAGAGTCCAATTAGTAAATCAAACTTTAAAAAGCTGTCTAAAATAATTAATTAGGTCATAATTACTCAGAAGCATATTTTATAGTGTACTCTAATCTAGTATCTAGTCTAAATACTTGAAAAGGGTATCAATTTCATTATTAAAGAATTAATTATAATTGGGCCTAATCCTTTGGTGATGAACGTTGAAAAAATACTCTGGGGATAAACTGTTCACATATGCGAAGTGGATAAATTCTTTCAGAGCTCAAGAATAATAGTTATGCTCTGGAATTGTTTTCTGTTTGTATTAATTCCTTTATTAAAATCTTTATAGATATCACCCAACAAAAAAAGAGGCTCTTTTTCCTCTTTTCATAGGAAAAAGAGCCCTCTGTTTAAACAAATTTATCACATATGGACAACTGATTTTCCTCCTACTCTATCCCCAAAATTTTCCATAATCAGTACATTGGTACAAAAAAAGAGAAAAGAGAACTAACCTGCCAGGCATGGTAGTTCATGCCTGTAATCTCAGCACTTTGAGAAGCTGAGCAAGAATTGTTTGAACTCAGGAGTTCAAGACCAGTGTGGGCAATATAGTGAGATCTTGTCTCTACAAAAAAAATGTTAAAAAAAAAAAATAGCCAGAATAGCCAGTTGTGATAGTGTATGCCTGCAGTCCCAGCTACTTAGCAGGCTGAGGTGGGAGCACTGGTTAAGTCCAAGTGGCAGAAGCTGCGGTCAGCTGAGATCACGCTACTGCACTCCAGCCTGGGCGACAGAGCAAGACACTGTCTCAAAAAAAAAAACAAAGAACCAACCTTTGTAAGTGCGCATATTGCAATAGTCACTCTGCTAAGGAGCTTTACCAGTCTAATAATGTAATAATTATATAATCCTGTGATAAATATATTATTTTTATCTATTGAGGAATTGAATTTCAGGGAAGATAAATCATTTTCATCATTAATAAGGATAAGATCTAGGGATTGAAGTCAGGCTTATCTATTTTCAAATCTCACCCTAAGTTTTACTATTTCAGCATTTGTCATACGTCTTAGTAGCATGTTTTCCTTGGGGTTTATAAGCACTATGGAATCATTTTTAAAAATTATGCTCTCTCATTTCCATTACAATCTAAAAGTGTATATATTTCACCATTTATGAATATAAAACAGCTATGTTAACGGTGATCATTCAGAAATGAAAAACATCTTAATAAAACTTTATTCATTAAGCCATGACTTCTCAAACAGAATTCTCAAGCCCCACCATGTATTCTCAGTGATGTTTTCCTTTGAAAGACACTTGTATATGACTCATACTTGCAAAACCCTACCCTACACTGCAATGCAATATTCCTTACAGGCTTCTGAGTATTTTAAATTAATTTTTCAAATTCCAGATTGTGGGCTTTTTTTTTTTAATTTTCACAAGCACCAATGATCTTCAAGCCCCTACATGTAATAATATCAACAGGTATGAATAAATATCTAGTTATGAGCTATTGAATTTGAGTTATATAATTGTAAATTATGAAAAAATTTTATTTAATGAACCACCAGGAACCAATATGGGTGTCTGAAACAAGAGCAGATTTTTGATCAAATGATTCTTAAGATAATACTTGCTGTTTTATGCATTTAACATTTTTATTAATATTATCTAATTTCAACCAGACCGCTGAGTTATCTTTTATATGTTGTTTATTTGCTCCTAGTTTGCATATGTTTTAATGAGTTTCATGAAGCCTGGCGTGATAATATCTTTGTCTCTTTCATATGCTAGCACGGTATGCTCTTATTTGACAATTAGTTTTTATCAACAGGATTTTAAGGCCACATTCAAAAGTGTTCTAGCAGAAATGCTAAATATAATTTGTTTCGTCAGTGAGGTGTGGTTATGAAGACATTTCCATCAGAAAAGATATATGAAAGGGATACTATATGAAAAATAGGAATTATAATTACCTTACATCCTAATATTGATACAAAATAATATGACTTCTTACCAATTGCAAATAGAAAAAAAACTCTTCTTTAAAGACAATATTATATCTTCCTGTAGCAAATAATTTACAATTTTAATTTGATAATAGAAATCCTCTCTGTAAATTAATCTAAAATTTCTTTTTTGGAAAAGCAGCTTTGTGTGTGCATATGTGTGGAAACTTACATAAAGATTCATTTTCCCTAATCTTCTTTCCTGTACTATGAAAAAGAATGCCAAGAGGGAAAAATGTTACTAGTTCTTTATCTCATTTCTTCCTAATGTTCTTTTATAATCTAGCAAATCAAATTTAAAAACTCAACGTATCATAAATAATGATACCTGAGATCAGTATAGCTTACCTGTTTCTATCTACGTCAGAGAGAATAAATAAATAAATAAATAAATAAATAAATAAAGACCATTTCAATACCCTTCCTGCATATGTAGGTCAACGAGAATTATAAAGCCAAAACTCTAGGGTTCAATAAAAGGAAGTCAGCTAATGATTATACTTTCAGGGGTAAATTGTTGTAGTGAATTAATGTGTCTTTCAGAAGAGAAATGGCAGGTGTTCATCTATAAATGGTGATGAACAATGTGAAACCAAGACCACAGGTAGTATTTCTGGTAAGGATTTCACAAGAGCATAAACCACAGCAGCTAAAAACAAAACTTAAATCCATAAGTAGACTAGTTAATCAAAAGCATATTTTATGCAATGTTTCGCTTCTATTTTTAGACTTCACAAAATGTAATACATACACGACTAAGGCCACAATGCTGACTTAAGCTCTTATTTAAATGTATTTTTTGAAAATAATCCAGAAACTTTTTCAGAACTTACGTTATTTTTATATTTGTCTATACACATTTCTATTTTTTTTCAATTGTGTTTGTTGAGACTCTAAGTGATTTCTCTATTTATGGATATTATAATATTAATTTTAATACTAATTCAAAATTTTTAAACATAAAGAGGAATCTAAAAATCCCTGTTATGTAGAATGATGGCTACTATGACTCACATGTGACTTGACATTGACTGAAAAATATTCAAGTATGTCTACAAATGAACACATAATAAGTATGAACTAAGGATACTGTCAGATGTTAAAATCCCTTTCTGGATTCTAGTCTTCCTGGCAAACATAAATGTTGTGTTACTCTTTATATTTTAATGGGAGCAAAGTGTTTGGGTGAAAGAATAAATTTTACTTTTATCTCTTTCCAAAAATACATGCACTGCTGTTTTCAGATGCAAAATGGAAAAATTGAATAGAATAGGGTCAATAAATAATAATAAATAATAAATAAATGAGAAAAATAAATATAAAGAGATGTTCAAATATAACATTGAATATAATGCTTTCTGCAGGATTGTAATAATTTTCAAATGCCTTTCATTTTCATCCTCTTAAATTTTTCAAAAGCTACTTAAGGTGTTGTAAGCAAATAATAATGCTTCAATTATAACCAAAGCCTATTTTTTGAAGGCTGTATATCACCCATTTCTGCTATCTTATTAACCATAATGGACCTACCAATAAGATACAATGAGTGGCATAGACACTGATCAAGATAGACCCAGGAATCCAGATACGCACCCATCAGTGTAAGAATATCATTTGTCAAATCAACATTTTTGCCTCCAAAATCCTTCATAGATCTCAAGAAATTCTAGCAACACTCCCAAAAGGACATTTACTCTTATTAACAATTTAATGGCTAATTACTTTGCCCAAAGACAAAGAAAGTCAGATTATGGTTTTCAGGCTAAATTTTTTTCGTTCAATTGATTATTGGCATTACATTATCTTTTTTTTAATCTTGAAGTCTTTTTATTCTCATAGAAATGTGGCATTGTTTGGTACTGTGAATCTGTATTGTGGCTATACTTATGCTTGAGATTGCACTGCTATTTTAAGTTCCTATTTCCAATATCAAGTTTTTTAGACATTTTTCTCCTCTCTTTCTTTTTTTTTTAAGTTTTACTTTATGCTGGAAAGCTAAACTAGAAAGTTGTACTAACAATTGTTTGGCATTGGGTACCCATGACCATAAACATAGGAACGACAGACCCTGGGGATTACTAAAGAGGAGAGACAGGGACAGAAAGGCTGAACAACTACCTGTCGGGCACTATGCTCACTACATGGATGATGGAGCATTTGTACTCGAAACCTCAGCATCATGCAATATACCTTTGTGACAAACCTGCATGTGTGCCCTCTGAATCTGAAATAAAAGTTGAAGGAAAAAAAGAAAGAAAATTGTTTGGCTTTGTTCCAATTAGCCAAAATTTGAGATAAGTAATAGCTGCAAGTAGTAAAAAATATTTTATGCTGTGTGTACCTAAGAGTAGGTAACACAAACCTTGGTTCCCCTCTAAACACAAACTCTAAGTAAAGGAAAAGAGGTGTGCCTTTCAAAAGTGAAGATACGTAGATGAAAGAAACCAATAACTTGAAATGCTGAGCCTCATCCTTTTCAAAAAATATTTAAATAACTAGGAAAACAACATAAAAATAGAATTCATGTGTGCATTTGAGAGCAACAGACCCTTCTTCAGTATATTTTTGGCCGTTAAGTGTACAGAAGTCCTTGTAAATTTTATTTAAAAGCAATTTATTGGCTAATTCAACATTTCATTTACTACCTTCTCTGCCAGAACTATTATGAGTTCTGAAGTTACAGTAATAAATGATATGGATCTTCTCTTTAAAAAGCTCACAGTCTAAGAGAGTGGGGGAATGCAAAGATAATAAATCTGTGCTGAAAATGTACAAGGGAAGAAGTAATCATTAATACTTTTGTGGACAATAAACATTATTATAGTTCAGAAAACTGGATCCCAAAGCATAAATGTGGTTAAATGCCTACTTTATTTGTTTGGTAAGACCACCATAAGATACCACCAATTTGCATAGCCTCAACAAAAGAAATGCATTCTATGACAGTTCTGAAGGCTAAAAATCCAAACTCAAGGTGTCAGTCAGGCAGTGGTTCTAGGGAAGGCTCCTTCCTTGCTTGTTTAGCTTCTGGTAGCCCCGGGCACTTCTTGCCTTGTGGCAATGCTGTCTCTGTCTTCCCTCTGTATCTGTGTCTCTTCTCCTTTTCATTTAAGAATACCACTCGTGTTGGATTTAAGGCCTACCCTACTCAGGAATGACTTCACCTTAATTACATCTGCAAAGATCCTATTTCCACATAAAGTCATATTCATAGATACCAGGGATTAGGACTTCAACATATCTTTTTGAGAGGCACAATTCAACACAAAACACTTACTCAGCTAGATGCTCATTAAAACACTGGATTTCTGCCCTTCTGGATTCAAAAGGTAATGATTTAATTAAAACATCAAACAATAAAATGACATATTAGTGTTTTGCAGTTTACAGCTCTATATATAGGCATGTATATACACAGCTGCCATTATTTCATTATTACCTATAGAATTTCTTATTTTATCTTTAAATATAAAAAGGATTATCTTCTCTATACAATAAAAAATGATAAATTAAATTTAATTACCAATTAAAGATGGGGGTAATAAAAGCAACAGCACCTAAAACAGAGTAATCATGGATATTGTATAATCTCTCTCTCGTAGCTTGTTTATACAGGGAGACTAATGAAACAGAATGAAAAAAATCATGTCCAGTGATGAGGAGGGGTATTAAATGACATCCTGTTCATTTAATATGAGTATCATAAACTTCAAAGGCAAAAATGTGAATATAATAAAGTTTGAAATTTTTGAAAATGATATGACACATAAGCATAAATATATACATAAGATTAACACATTTTATATATGTTATTTAAATTTATATACATATCCAACCTGAAAACTGTTTAATACTTGAGTTTCTTATAGTCTCTAAGAATGCATAAATGGTATGCAAAAATATTTTCAATTTTTTGCTTACCATAGCTGAATGTTACAAACTTACTGTATCCAACAAATTCCAAACTATATACTAGAACCTACAGAGAAAACAAAATGTTTTCCATGACACCAAGAGATAAATAATTACTTAATCATTATACTAAGAGATTTCAGCAAGATGAGAATTAAGAATGGGATGAATATTCCAGAGAAACGGAATGATGAATTCATTCAATTAAGATCTGTTGAGATCCTGCTTTATAACAGGCACTGGTCAAGGTATTGGGAACACACCAATGAATACGATGTTCCAAGTTTCTGCCTCAAATAGCTAAACCTCAAGTAGCTTAAATTCTAGGTGAAGGAGTAAGGGGAAGGAAGGGAAAAGGGATGAATTCTAGATAAATAACAAATAAATTTGTAGTACAAGTATATTCCATGCAATATTTGGGGTACTTAAATAAACCATAAGTTTTCAGTATAAGTAATGACAAGGAGAAGTAATAATATTTTTCATACGTCTGATGCAATAGTAAGAACATGATTATCCTTTTTCTTAAGACAGGACATCTCACTCTGTAGCCATACTGAGGTGTAGTGGTGTGATCATAGCTCCCTGCAGCCTTGAACTCCTGGACTCAAGCCATCTTCCCATCTCAGCCTTCCTAGAAGCTGGGACTATGGGCACATGCCACCATGCCTAGATTGGACATAATTAACTAAAAAGTTTTTATTGTTTGTCTAAAGTTCACATTTAACTGGGTGCCCTATTTTCATTTGCTCCATCGAACCATCTTAGCAGGAAGAGATAGAAAATAAAGTCATTTTTAAAAGTAGTATGCCATATGGTGATAAATGCTTTAGAGAAAATAAGGCAAAGTTAGGAGAATTCAAAATGTTGTGAGAAGTGAGGGATCCCTACTCCATACATCAGAAGGATGACCTCTCCAATAACAAAGCATTTCAGCAGGGACTTGAAGGAAGTGAGCAGATGGCTCAAGCCACCAAAGCCTTCCTGGCTAGAAGGACAGCAAGTGAAAATCCCTGAGGCAGGAGAATGGTGGATCTCTCCAGGAACAGAGAATCCAGTGGACTGGAGCAGAGGAAAGGAGGAGAAAAGAAAATTTTTGTTTACCCTTTCAGTATTTGTTGCTAGCCAGAATTAATTCTTCGACATTAATCAAAACATGACCTTCAGCTGTATGTGTCTGCTCACCTGTCTCTCTTTTTCTGTCTCTCTCTTTATCTCTGCCTCTCAGCACAGGCACCTATCTATCTTCATATATAGCTTACTTATAGACCGAAGACAAAGTAATGTCTGCTGCAAGAAAAAATAATGAGCTCTTAATTAATCCAGGCCTTATTTACACTCATGTTGTCAATTTTGATCATTTGCTTATTTAACTAAATTGTTCTGCTTTCATTCCAGTCATTAGCTTCCATCTATAAATAATAATGTGTTCACATTCCATAAGTATGTTAGAGTTTCACATATTTTGCATTTTGCAAAACAGACCAAGACTCTGTAGTGATTTTATTTCATGAAACCTCAATCAGATCCTGTGGATTTACTAGTAATTAATCTTTAAAATAACACCATATACAGGACTTTAATACCCCAATTTGTTAACCTCATCTTTTGTTTTGAAACTCGCCCTCCATTTAACATTCTATCATATGCTGCCTCGCTCCTGCAGCCTTCATCTCCACACAGCTGTGGTCTACGCGGCTCCAACATGTGGATTCAGTACTGGCCCCCAGTTGTAAATGAGAGGTTTAAAAGGCTCCAGATCCAAGTGACACACGCAGCATTAGTGTTCAGGTTCTGCCACCATCTTTGTGCCTAAATCTCTGTGTAGCTCCCCACAACTGCATCTCTAGAAGCCTGGAACTCTACGTTTCTCCTGTTAGTAACTCTAAAAAATCTACTTGTTCCCTTATTTCTAGTCCAGTTGCTGATATAATTTCACCTGCTGATAAAATGTTCTGAATAAAATGTCAGAATATGAATCATCCTTCATTCTTGAGTTTTGCTTACTCATGAACTGCGACATCCCAAGTCAGCCTCTTAGACTCCTATTGTTGACTATTCCCTAGTCTTGTGTTCTGCTGTTGTCATGCTTCTTGTCAGTGTTCTGCTGTTGTCATGCTTCTTGACACAGGCCAAGGTTTGCCTGAGAGACTAAACTTTCTCTGATCATCAGCTGATGCTCTTGGGCTTCACTCAAGCCTGATTCAAAATGTGATTCCGAATTCTGTTGTCCCTGTCTGCCCTCGTTGGCAGAGCTGAGACACTTAGGGATAAGGTAACCTCTGTCCCTCTTCTCAATAATGGGATTGGCTGGATATTGCTTTTTATGTCCTATTTTCCATGCAGTGGGAATATGACCAAAAACACTGTGTACTTCTGAAGTCCCCAAACAAAAAATATCATCAGAAATATCCTGGATCTCAAATTAGATGTACCATACACATATTGTATCACTCTTCCAGACCAGGGATTAGAAGAACAAGCTCTATATTTGCAAAAATACAAACCTTAACTAATTTTTTTTTCTTTTCTTTTCTTTTTTTTTTTTTTTTTTTGAGACGGAGTTTTGCTGTTGTTGCCCAGGCTGGAGTTCAATGGTGCGATCTCGGCTCACTGCAACTTCTGCCTTCCAGTTCAAGCGATTCTCCTGCCTCAGCCTCCCAAGTAGCTGGCGTTATAGGCATGGGCCACCACACCTGGCAATTTTGCATTTTTAATAGAGATGGGGTTTCTCCATGTTGGTCAGGCTGGTCTCGAACTCCCTACCTCAGGTGATCTGCCTGCCTCGGCCTCCCAAAGTGCTGGGATTACAAGCAAGAGCCACCGCGCCTGGCCTATATTTCTATTCTTAATTTTACATACTGAAGCAAAAGAGATACCAGGAGTTCCTCCATCAGTTCATTCAATTTCTTGCTTCTTGGCCAAAGTCTTCAAGGCTTTTCAGTTTCATAGTGAATTTCTCTTTTTGGCCTGTGGACTCACTCTTTCTCTTCATTACATCTCTTTTGAAGTTTTCCCCTTATACCAACTAGAACTTCTTCTTTTTAGTGCTAATCCAAATAGACTTTTTGGGCTTGCCCTAGCAAACATTTATCATTTTCTTCCCAGCAAGTGTCTGTCTCTAAAGCTTGATGCATAGTTGCCAAAGAACACTTGCTTAATGTAAGTAAACAGAGCCAGGTTTGACTGGGCTTTCAGATGCAACAGAGAATTGTCCTTTTCACTGTGGTGAAGTACATCTGATGCTTTAACATTTATATTCTAGATCTAACATTTGGACTATCAGCTGTGTGACCTTAATCCCCACGTCTTGGTTTCCTTATTTGTAAAATAAGAATATTGGCTATTTGATCTGCAAGGTCACCTACACCTCAGCAGCCTGTGACACAACTATTTATCACATTTAGCAGATGCTCTTCTCTTTAGAAAAATCTCAAGCCTTATAGAACCAGATAGAATTTAAACGATCCCAGCCATCATTTTGCCCTCTCAGGATTTCTATCTCCATAGTCATATACACATTTTTTAGAAAACCCCAAGAGAGAAAACCATGCAAATTAGAGGTAAATGTGTATTAGATGCTTATAAATCACAAATTGTATCAACCTTGTAGGGGAGAAAAGATTTCTTTTCTCACCCCTAGCTAGGTTCATGGCTGAGACCTTTATAACAAAAGTCATATTAACAAGAGAAAGTATACATTTTTTAATAAAAATTTTATGACATGTTACAATATTATATTACATAACACATGAACCTTCAGAAGTAAAGAGCAAAGGAACAAGGAAACCTATGACCTTTATGCTGAGTTTGATGGAGAAGTGGATAGTTGTAGAAGTATGATGCGATTTAATGGTAATAAGCTGGGGGGAGTTTGTCAGGGCCTATTTGTTCAGATTCTCCTCTGTGTCCCTGTGTCTTCAGAGATAAGGATGTTTCTTTCCTCTAGGTATAGAGAGGCAACTCTAGAATGAGGGTTTTGTGACCTGTTTCAGGGGAGAAAGATCAGGGGAAGGTGACAGCGGCCTTCTTGCTTCCGTTGTTTCCTCAAATGCCAAGATACAATATTTTGTGGTAGTGTGTCCTGAGCTCCATCATATTTAAAAATATAGAGAATGTTACTAAAATTTTCTGAAAAGAAATATCATACCATTTTATATATTGTTACTATTTTATTTGGAGATGAATACATAAAAAGTTTCAGAATTTTCAAAATTAACCAGGTCAGGTGAAATGCAGTTATGATCCCTGGCCCTCTGTTTTTGCCTTTCATAGTAGTTATTATAAATGTAAAACATTCAGTGTGAGCATATTTATAAGACTATAAAGTGTCAAAGTCAGGCAGAGTAGCTCACTACTGTAATCCCAGCACTTTGGGAGGCAGAGGCAGGCGTATCGCAAGGTCAGGAGGAGACCAGCCTGGCCAACATGGTGAAACCTCATGTCTACTAAAAATACAAAATTTAGCTGGGCCTGGTGGTGTGTGCCTGTAGTGCCATCTACTCAGGAGGCTGAGGCAGAAGAATTGTTTGAACCCAGGAGGCAGAGGTTGCAGTGAGCCGAGATTGGGCCACTGCACCACTGCAGCCTGGTGACAGAGCGAGACTCCATCTCAAAAAAAAAAAAAATATATATATATATATATATATATATTTATATATATACATATATGTGTATATATATATGTGTGTATGTGTGTGTGTGTGTGTGTGTCAGGAATAATTGTATCATAAAACTCACACTCTTTATGACACAATATACTCTAATTTACAGACAGGATTGTCTATAAATTAATAATGTTTAACAAATATATTTGAAATTGGAAACAACCACTTTAAGAGATCTCAAATAAATTTTGTGAACTAATGTTTAAAATGAATTGGGATGATGTATTAATCTAAATAAATATGTATGGTTTATTAGTGGGCTTGTCATTGCAGACTTCCATGCCTAGATTTCACTAGTATTTACAGTGATGGCTTTTAGCCTGACTTCCTTCCTACCCCTAACCCCAACTCTTCTCTGGATTTTTCACTTGCTGGATGTACTCTGTCAATTACTGAGCCAATCTTGACAAAGTTCAGGTGTTTTATTGCACACCACAGCTCAACATGCACAAGGTTTGGAATGTCTTGCAGAGTAACTTAGTAAGTTCTAGCTCTGCCTTTATTCCCTTGTCCCAGCTGCTGCATTAACCACCATGAAGTTTCTGCTTTGTTCTGCTGCTGAGCCTGAGCTCTTGGATAAAGCCTTATTCCCACTTGGTTTCTGTCAGCCCCACCTGAAGAGAATAAGAAGCTATTTATTCCCACAACATTGCTGTGTTCCTTCCAGAAATGGGCTACTTTGCCCAAATACAAAGCACTGCCATCCACCTGATTCTGATATTAAACATACTGCTTGTTCTTCCATGACTATAGTGCATTCACACTATTGGATTCAACACATCCAGTAACCACACACAGATCTACCATTTAATACTGGATAGGACCAAGGGCAGGTATACCTTCCAGTTTCCAGTTGCTTGCCCATTTCCTGTCTCTTGTTGATGAATGGCTCTCTGGCCCATTCTGACAAATCCAAATAGTAAGGAAAATTAGGTAGTTCTTTGGGTCAATTATCGTGTTCTTGGACAATTAATGGGAAAAGAATTGAGGCAATATATGAATATTCCTCTTTTAAAATAAAATGATATTAAGCAATGTATTGAAGGGTCAACTGCACAATATTTCCAAGAAATAAATGAGAATTAATTCAAGATATAAACTTTTACAAGAGCATTACATACTTTCTACTTTTCAATGTGTTGCTGCTTTTCCTACAACTTGGTAGCTGAAAGGAACTATGAAAAGCTGATTAAAAATAATGTCATATAGAAATAAGCATTGGGTTGTTTAGTATATTATCATGACTATCTTGCTGGTCCTATTAGAAATACTATGCCCTATTAAAAAATCGTATGCATTTTTTCTGGTTTGATAAATTTTTGCATTTAAATTTTAAAAAGTACTATTCACATTTTTTATGATACATTTTCTGAAATATTTTACCATTAGTTTATATGTTAGTAGGTACAGAGAAATTTTTTTTTAAAGTGCATTTGAGAATACATTTTTGGAGTTTAAAACTTTTTTTTCACGAATGCTTTTTACTAAAATTTCAATAAGCTTCAATAGAACTATCAAATTAAGGTCGCCTTTTTCCCTTTACTCGCTGGTCATCGTCCACTTGTAATTTATCCTCCTGACCATCACTTGAGAGCCAGAGTAATGTTGCGGAAGAAGCAAGTTGACTTTAGACTTAGAGTGTGTGCCTTCTCCCCTCACCTTCACTCTGTTCTTGGATCTCACCCTCTTCAGCACTCATATTTTCTCATATCTAAATAGTAAGAATATCAGTAACTTCTCTAGTAGAGGTCATTGTAAGGGCTTTTATAATAGCCAATATATGTAAAGCACTTAGTTTAGTGCCTGATGTACAGTAGGAGCTTAATAAAGTAGTTACTTAAAATGACATAGTAATTACCCAGCTCTGATGGAATTAACCTTTTCATATTTTCCATTATTTTTTTCTAATACTAACAACCTGCCTTGTTTTTTCTTCAATATTTTTAGTTCTGGGGTTCATGTGCAGGATGTACAGGTTTGTTACATAGGTAAATATGTGCCATAGTGTTTTGCTGCACAGACCAACCCATCGCCTAGGTATTAAGCCCAGCATCCATTAGCTATTCTTCCTGATGCTCTCCCTCATTCAACCCAACCCCCAAAAAGGCCCCAGTGTGTATTGTTCCCCTCCATGTGTCCATGTGAATAAACTGCCTTCTAAGAGAAGAATATATATATTATATGTAATATATATAATATATTCCATATATTATATGTAATATTTATAATATATTCACATATATTATATGTAATATATATAATATATTCACATATATTATATGTAATATATAATATATTCACATACATTATATGTAATATATAATATATTCACATACATTGTATGTAATATATAATATATTCTTATGTGTTATATACAATATATTCATATATTATATCTAATAGGTATTATGTATATTCTAATAAAATGATTCTGGTATAAAAATCAAATTTTACAGGATATTTTTCACCTCAAAAATTAGTTATGGCTTCTTCTTTTAAAAGGCAGTTTGTGTATACACACACACACATACACACACACAGAAAGAGACAGGAGCACTATTTCCTGGTTTAGATTTTCAAGAAGGTCTTGTACATATTGTTTGTCCCTGGATGCAAATGAATACTTATGCTATGTGGTGTGACTTCGTGGAGAGTCCATTGTACTCAATGGTAGGTGATATATTCAGCTATAGTAAGAGGAAGAATTTAAAAGGCACATGAATTTAAAAGGATGCATGAAATCCACCTAAAAATTCTGTTCTGACAGGGGACTAATTTAGGCTACAACCCTGAATCCCCAGTATTTTTAGCTCTTCTGATTTTAGGAATACCCTATAACTAAGGAATGAATAGAAAATATTTAACTTGCAATCATGGTAAAATAAAAGTCTAATATAGAAACTATTGTCACAAGCTGGCAAGAACATGAGAAAAAAATTTCAACTGACTTTCACCTCTCCCTACACAGAGATTAATACAGTAATAATTTTACTTTGATGTATAATCCATATTAAAATACACAGAGTGATTTAAATAATTCCTATACTATATGAAGCATTAGCTACATCAAAAGCCTCTGAATTGAAGCTGCAAAAGCCTTGGAATTTTATAAGAGGATTGACATGTATTTGTGAGATTATTTTTTGGAATGTAAAATAGGAAATTTTACCTAGCTAAATTTAAGTCGCCACTAACACAGATTATCATCTCATTTAAATTAAGACATATAGTTGTTATTTCAATTAATTACCTAGATATTTTATACATAGATATGTCAAATACAATTAATGTATCAGAGTATGATAGTAGAAACGACATTTTCAGATATTTGAATTCCTTTGTTTTTTCTTTTATTATAGCAATTTTCTGTATCAACCACAGAAACTTTGAAACATGCATGTTATGTTATAAACATATAAATAAATACTTTTATTCTTTTGAAAGGCCACAATAATTTCAAAGAACCATTTGTAGTTGACATTGACCAAAATAAAATACACAGAAGTAATAAAACAGATTTTAGGTCTTAAAGTTGTAGTCGCTGTTGTTAACATTGAATAGATCCATAAACATGAAAAATGGGCCATCTGTCCTTTTAGCTGACTCAAGGAGAATACCTTAAAAATAAGTTTTATACTTTCAGATAGCTGCTGATTGTTATGGATAAAGAGAATCTTAAATTCAAAGTACAAGATTTTCTATTTTTCATCTATGAGTCATTGTTACCAAAGTAAAATCTTTACTTCTTTAATAGCAAACTTTCTGCTCTTTCAATGAGATTAAGCATTTGACTAATCCTTATTTTATATTTAATATTAACTTATTGGTCCTATAGGAAAACAGCCTGAGGATTTAGTATATAGACATTTACCCAATGATATAACATCTATGTATTTGGACAAGAAAAAAAATTTATGCAAATTATTTATTTCTTTTTATATTAGACAGCTGCATATTTGGGACATCTGGATATTTGATAACCCTGAACCATATGATTAAACATTTCATTGTTTATCTAAATAATCTGGCACCAAGGCAAAACAGACAATAATTATTAATTAACCTTTAGGTCAAAGGAGAGTTAGAGAAAGTTCTGTTATAAGATATAAGAGAAGCCAATCACTACACAAAAATTATACTGCCTAAATCTTAATCTGAAAGGAATCACAATGGATTGTGGTGGATATATATATAAATATATTTTCTTCAATCTTTAAGACAAAAAATATCACAAAAAGGTGGTGGGATTGAATATTTAGGTTTTATAGGCTAAATGTCACAAGCAAAAATTGAGTGGAAAGACATACTGGCTCCCATATAAATTAGCAGCAATTGTACCAGTATTTATACTCTATTATCTTAAAGGCATTCAGATTTTACCAAGTCCACAAAGTGTCTACTTGGATGTAATAGCTCCAGAGAGGCTGCCTAGCCGCCACAAGGATGCTGTTAGACTAATTAGGTTAGTACCTTCCACTTTGAAGACTTCATCAAAACAGTTTTAAGATGACAGATGGGGTAGGGAATTTAGGAATCCAGGTAATGGACATGAGATTGGAGTGTGTTTACAGCCAAGTCGTGGGTTTATGATAAAAGCAGATTAAAGAGGATACTATTGTGACTGGACGGGGATTTAGGTCATGCTGTAAAACTCTTCCGATGGTATAGAGATATACGTTAGGTCAGTGCAGAGGCTGAGGGTAGTAGGAATGAGTCTGTAAAGGAACTGATAAAAGTTTGGGACTGAAAAGATTTTAAAAAGACAGACATCTTGGAAGAGCTACATGTTATGTCAAACAATTGTGTGCATGTGCATACGCATGTGTACATGTATGTGCAACTTGCACACATAACCTGCTGCTTACTCCTCAGCTCCTGTGTTTCTTCTCCCCTTCCAGAGTTGGCCATGTACTTATGAACGTTTTAGAGCTCATATATAAAACTTACAAAAAAAGAAAAAAGTAAATTACTACAGTTTTACCTCCACAATGGAATCTGGAATACGTTATGTCACACAAATTCAAATTCACATTTTCTTTTCTTCTCTACTCTTCTCTTCTCTTCTCTTCTTTTCTTTTCTTTTATTTTTGAGACAGAATCTCACTCTGTTGCCCAGGATGGAGTGCAGTGGCATGATCTCGGCTCACTGCTACCTCTGTCTCCTGGGTTCAAGTGATTCTCCTGCCTCAGTCTCCCGAATAGCTGGGATTACAGGTACCTGCCACCATGGCCCGCTAATTTTTGTATTTTTATTAGAGACGGTTTTCATCATATTGGCCAGGCTGGTCTCAAACTGTTGACCTCAGGCAATCCACCCACCTTGGCCTCTCAAAGTGCTGGTATTACAGGTGTGAGCCACAGTGCCAGGCCCAAACTCTCTTTTTCTACAAATGACACATGAGGCCTATTCTATATCAAGTCATTTGTCCTCATTTCTCTCTGTATTCCACAGTTTCTTCTTCCTATCAAATTTAAAATTAACAATTTGATCCTCTGATGGAGTATATTCTCTGTCAATTCAAGTACTTCTGCTCTTCTTTCCCCAGGAGCTTCTAAGACCACAAAGGACTGCTTTACCATTGAATTCATCTCACTGTTAAAGGAGCGTTTGTCCGGTATATGGCTCTTACTTTCATACATGATAGCTGACTGGTCGTGTGACATTACAATCTTGGTTTTTCTGCATCTCAGTTAGAAAAATAGAAGTAGTTCACTGTTATGTACTATTCCTATTTTGTAGAAAAGATTTTTCTATGCAATAGAAGTAGTACATATATTGACATAAAACTTTTTCCTACTGAAACTATTGTGGCC
The DNA here is from genome assembly GCF_009761245.1 of Sapajus apella. NCBI lineage: Eukaryota > Metazoa > Chordata > Mammalia > Primates > Cebidae > Sapajus > Sapajus apella. The sequence goes on from NW_022436942.1 coordinate 38,119,992, forward strand.
AAGATTAATAGTGTAGTAAGCTAGACCTCAAATGCACCTCTATTGAAAGGCTTGTGTGGATTCAACACAGATTTTGGAAGGAATTTTGACCCTTTTATAAATACTATCTTAGAAAGGAAGTTATGTAGACTTTTTCAGACTTTTTTCCTTTATTTATTTATTTATTTATTTTATTTCTAAAAATTTTTGTGTGTAGGTGTCTTTTGTCTTTTATTCTGCATGTTTCCACAAGGCTTATAGACCCATCTCCCACCAACAGTCTGCAAGAAGTAGCTGCAATAAGCATCACAGGCTAGCAACTTTCCAGGTGGAATAAGGAAATCTAATCATTCATTTATTAGTTCATTTAACATAAATTTTTGTGCACCTACTATATCCCCAGAAGTACCCTAAGCACAAGGATGTTTGCTCTGAACATACGTGATCCCTATCCTCAAGAAAATGGTGCAACAGAGCAGAAGTCAGACAATAAATGAGTAAGATATATACATAAACATATACCTTATAATAAGCATGACAGACAAAATAAGCTGAGCAGTAATAGGAAATAGCTATCAGAGAATTATGGGAAGAAGATGGCTTGAATATATCCCTGAACCCTTGCTGCTGCTGTATCTGAGCCAAGCAGCTACTGAGGCCTCCTGCCCTGCTTAAGTCTTGAAAGAAAGAGCTAGGGCAAGAATTTTTACTTCATGAGCCTAGGAAGAGCAGGGACCAGTTAGGGGAGGTCTAGGGGAAGGCCGCCACACATGTATTAGTTCTGACAAAAGTCTGGCCTGAGGGGTAAGGTGAGCAAAACCTGCCTGTGAGAGTGGTCCTTGCCAGGTGAACAAATCTCCTCAGGCTTTCAGCAGCTTCCAGGAAAAGGAAGAATTTTTTAATGAAAAAAAAAAAAAATAAGTAATAAAAGAAATGATTGTTAAAGATAACTCCAAGAGGATTAAAAGAAAAAAATAAATGCATATGTAAAAGAAGCTAAAAAATATGAAAGGACAAGTCAAGACTAAGAAAATATATTTAGAAAACAAATAATCCAGAAGAAAAAATAAATAAAAGAGAACATCAGCTATTTCATTGAGGAAAAAATTAGAATGTCAACAAATATATCAAAATATGTTAAAGCTCACTAGCAACTTCTGAAATATTAATAAAGGAGGTTGATCAAAATTAATTAATTTTTAAAAACCAAGATACTAATAAAGATGTGAAAAGGTAAGACTTACATACATTACTGACTGAAGTGTAAATTAGTACCACTGCAAAGGAGAGTATCTTCAAAACACCTGGTGAATTTGAACAGGCTCATGAGCTATGACTCAGCAGCTTTAGTAGATGAATTCCCTAGAGTAGCTCTCGCATATTTCCATAGGAATTATGGGCCAGGATACTCAGGCGAGCTCCCTTTGTAAAAGTGAAACATAGCAACAACATAATTATTTTTCAGAAGGAAAATAGATAAATAGTATTGGCTGAAAAAAATTATGCTAGCCGTATGATTTTTAAAAAGGAAATTGCTAAAAAAACTAAGAGTATTAAAGTATTTAAAGTTGTAAAACATATTAAATGTAAAAAAACATTTATATACAAACTTTAAATCTAGAAAATAGCATTACATAAATTGTTTATATAGATATCCATATTTTATGAAATATACAATTATGCAGATATGTAATATATACCAACTTCAGCAAAATGATTGCATTTGAGAAGGAAGGGAAAACAAAAGGATAGGAGAAGCTTTAGCTAATGTCTAATATTTGATTCTTGGAGAGAGAACACAGATGCAAAGACGTCAACTCGAACATCTTTGTGTTCATGGAAATGGACATCCTTTGTAATATTATTTTTATATTTCATAAAATCAAAACTACAATGGAAGGTTCACAAATGAGCATATATCCTAACAAGAATAAAAACTGCAGTTTGTCAAGGAGAGAGGCAGGCTGAGGGTGTCCAATGTCGAAGAAGTGCATACATATAGAGTAGCTGCTGGTGTGCTTTGGGATCAGGCATGGAACAATTCAGATGTAACTATTTACCAGATGTAAACTCTTAAAAGACTCATTTCTCCTTTTAATGATTTAATTTTTTCATTAATAAAGTGGAGATAATAAAGGAATCTACTTCACAATATTTTGAGGCAATGTACTATCGCCTATATAAAACAACTGTCACTGTGCCTAGAATAAATGTTCCATAAATGTTGAAGGACACATAGTTTATTCATTCATCTAGATATTATTAAAATTTCAAGAATAAAAACATAATTAGCATAAAGATATGATAAGGGTACACTAGTACACTAGTCTTCAGCTACCTTGCATAATTTACCTGATACCCTCCAAATAATCATGCAGTGGTGACTCCATCATTCTATGTAAGGAGACCAAGACTCTAAGAGGCTCAGTGTTTTGCCCAAATCTGAGGTCCAGATTAAAGTCCATAGCTGACTATTGCACTCTTTCACTTATAGTGATATTCACGCTGGACTTGCAAAGGATATGACAGCTTAAATATATTTGAGAAGCATAATTCTACACTACATTGTCTTTATGAATACTAGCAGATGTTTTCTAAGGTTTAGAGGAAGGCCTACACGATTGGCCAATCTACAGCTTTGATGCCAGTATAATATATTGAGTATATAATACAAGTAAAATTAAAATTGCTTAACCTTAAGCTTATAGTTTAATTTTTTTAATATAGATAAATTAGCTAACCATATGTATAAAGAAAATAATACAGGTTGAATTAAATACAGGTTGAATATCTTTTAGCCGAAATGCTTGGGACCAGAAGTGTTTTGAAATCTGAATTTTTTTCAAAGTTTGGAGTATTTTATATACAATGACATTATCTTTGGTTTGGAATCCAAGCCTAAACATAAGATTCATTTATATTTCATATAATACTTATACACATGACCTGAAGGTAATTTATACAATGTTTTTAAAAATGTTTGCATGAAGCAAAGTTTGTGTACATTGACCCATCAGAAAGCAGAGATGTCACTGTCTCAGCCATCTATGTGGACAACCTGTAGTTGTTTGGCATCACCATCATTCCTGACTCTGAATTTATATGCTAATGACAAGCAATCATTTTCTTACAGTTACTTACACATAAGGATTAGCAGTAAGAAATATGATATACCATTAATGTGAAAAATTAATGTGTCAGGGTAGAATTTTCCACTTGTGGCATCATGTCCCTGCTCAAAAAGTTTCAAGTTTTGGAGCATTTCAGATTTGGGATTTTTGTGTTAGTGATGCTCAACCTATACAAAAATGACTCTTATGCTTGAAAATCTCTGTGTCTTCTGGCTTTTAAGTCATCTGGGAAGTTTATACGTGACAGAAAATGAAACTAACCACATCCCAGGGCAGAAGCCTCCTCCAGTGCTCACGACGGAGGCCACTGAAGTGTTATGACCTTGTTCTGTCAGTGATGTGTTCCTTTCTTTGGGCTCACAGTGGCATAGAAAGATGTGACCTAAGTCTGGGGAGTTGGGTCCTAATTAGAGAACTGCCACTAACCAGGAGTAGGACCATGACACCTGGGACTCTCAGCTTCATCTCTCCAGGTCTGTTTTGAATCCTACAGCCCTTTATTCAGTTGAAATTTTAAGCAAATGTCAAATATGTAAATTCAAGCCTGAGATGGGACTTTGAGTACTCTCCCTAAATCCTCGGAGACAATTCAAGAAGCATTTTGGAAGAACTCAGAGAAATCTTTGTAAAAATTAGTGGACAAGATGAATTCTAAGATTGAATTAATTATGGAGAAAATTGAGGGTCCCATAATATGATCACCAGGCTTGAATCCCAGATCCTCCAGTTACTAGTTAGTCTGATATTGACTAAATTACCTAACTGTTCTACAAGCAGTTTGCTAACCTTTAGGGTTATTGTGAATATTAATTAAGATAACTCATGTGAAGCACTTAGAAAATAACTTAGGACGAAAAGAAGACAATAAAGTGATCTGTGATCAATTTACCACCACCGTCATCACCACCATCATTATTGTTATTATAAATGTAATCAAATGTATGAGAAAAATGTAGCAGTTGTCTGACACAAGGGAGCTATGTATAGTGTGTGAGAGGGAGCCTGTGAGTAATTTTTTAGCCTCCATCATTTTTTCTACTTTCCTGTCAAGATATCTACTCTCTGTCAGGCACTAGAAATATAAAATGTTATTAGTTTGGATTAAAAGGTACTGAGAAATGAAGTACCAATCTCAGAACACAGCGATGAAAAATATTTTCTACAGATTAAAATGAATATCGAACTAATATCATTTTTGTTAGAAACTTTCCTTCATCCCCAGAAGTTTAGTATTCCCTTTTCTGAAAATTTTAGTCGTTGAATCATTCCTGGCTACACAGGATATGAAATGATCATTAAAAGAAGCATCATGGTTGCTGCCTTGTAAAGATCATTCTAACAGCCTCGTTCCTTCTGAACTACTTGTGTGTTGGCTGGCCCTGACTTTGCACAAGTTGGCCACTGAAGCAGAAAAATCACCACCAGGGTTGTCAAATATCACTGGTGCAAGGTACCTTTCTGTGTGCCTGGCTGAGCAGCTTCCATTGACATGTGATGTAGGTTTTCTCCCAAGGCTGTGGCATGCTGTGTGCAGCATTTCTAAGCTGAAAGACTAGTGCATGGCTGGGTATTCTTGGTAGGCCTCCAGGCATTTCACATTCATTTATAAAATGCCCTTTTTCTACTTCAAATTAATCTTATGTTCTTTCCAATCACTACTGTAATACTCTTTTGACTTTATATTCTGACAAGCTTGAAATAGCCATATAGGATTGAACTGAAGTATAAAAAACCAGAGTTATAACAGTCAGAAACAAATGAAAAACTGAAACCAAGTCTGCAGAGTTACCTCCACAGCTGTGTTGGTACACAATTCGGGCCTTTTCTGGCTTTATGATTCTAAAGCATGTCTTTGTTTTGAATTAGGTTGCTGGCATTATGTTTGCAGAGCAGTTAATCCATCTCCAAAATCTGTAATGCTCCTGGTTATTCCGTGACTTTCACTTCAAACTTCAGTGTCTGGTTTATGGGAGAGCTATTAAAAAAACAGAAGGAGAGTTATCACAAGTCTCTTACAGAACTCGTTAACTTATGGTAATTAATCTAAATAGGATATTTATTTTAATTCTATCATCTAAGCAAACCAAAGCAAACTTTCTCTTCCTAGATGTGCAGCTTAATGCTCATTTATGTTCAAATATTATATTTTTTAAGTTGTTAGTCACAATTTGTGTTGCTGGGTCACCCATTCATTTAACAAGCATGTATTTGGCACTGCTTGTGTGCCTGAATCTTAGAACTAAGAGATGAATAGGACTAGTTCCTATCCTCAGAGAGTTTCTAGTCTGGTGGAGGAGAAGCTACGCAAACAAAGATTGAGTAACATGCATCAAGCCTAATGGGAGTAACATGTACCAGGCATAGGGATAACAGAAGAGAATGGCATTAACTCATTCTGGGAGTTCAAGGAACACTTTTTGAAGAAAGTGATGTCTGAGCTGGATGAAAAGGAGTAAGATAGTGACAATCCATAATAGAAACTCATGTTTGATAATTTGTTACACAAAAGATTACCAGTAATTGAAATAGGGTATCTGAACGATTTGCATGGAGCTTTCTGTTTAGCACTTTCCTATTTTTACCTGTTCATTTTTTCCTCCCTCTTATAAAAACTCCCTGAGATACATAAATTGATACTACTCTGATTTTTCAAGTTGGAGAACTGGCTCTCAGGGTACAATCAGTGACTATTAGTTGAATGAGATAACACAACCAATACTTATTTTTATTGAGTCCCTACCGCCTCTCTGTGCCTTAATTCTTTATTTGTAAAATTTGCATAATAGCCATGTCTCTTTCCTAAGATTATGGTAAGGAGAAAATGAGAACAATATGTCATATAACATAGACTAGCATTGGCTCAAAATCAGGATTATATAAGCCAGTTATTATTCCTAGTAATTTTCTAGATAACAAGAAATTGGTTTAGGGGTGAAGGGAATCTTCTTTACCCCCTTCTTAAGGTTCAATAATTTGAGTCTATAAAACAAATTGACAATAGACGGGTTAACAGGAAACAGGCATACAAAAGGATACTAGTTGTGATAACTAGTACAGACATGCCTCACACTGTTTTAAGCACTGAACGTCAGCAGAGCAAAGTCAGGCTTTCATGCAGTTTAAACCGCGGGGCCAGAGTGGAGTGGCTGAGGAGGGGAGCAAATGAAAAGAAACAAGTTGAAACACTTGCTGGAGGAGAGAAAAGCACAGATTGCAGAGGGATTTGTAAGCCATGATGAGACTACAAAATTTAAAGAACAGAAGAGTCAGAAGGCTATTCAGATCATAGTGGCTTTGGGTCAGGATGTGTGTGTGAGGGGGTGGAGAGAAGAGGTCAAAATCTGGATATATTTTGAAGGTTTACTAGGCAGAATTCACTAATGGAGTAGATATATGGCATTCAAGAGAGATTCCAGAATTTTGGCCTAAGCAGAAAAATAGAAGCTTCCATTTCTTGAGATGGGAGAAGATTTATAAGAAAGAAAATTGGCTTCAACGAATGAAAATTTCCATTTTAGACATGTTAATAATAAATCAGTGAATATAGTATGGTATTGCAAAAGACCAAGGAATTAACCTGGGTTAGGAAAGATGGATAGAGACTTTAAAAAAAAGAATGAAAGAAAAATGTTATTATGCCTTCAAGATCCAAAGTGAGAAGTGGGAGACAACAAGCCTCATAAGATCTGAATCAGAAAGATCACACAGGATGTTAGTGAGAATTAACTGGACAGAAAAAGTCAGGGTTTAGAAGGCTAGCGTGAACAGTTTGAACTCATTTACTAGTACCTTGGCAACAGTTAAAATTTTCAAAACAAGTTGATTTGAGCTAAGTATCTTAGCATTTGCCACATTATACTGAATTATCTATTTCTGTGTTTTGCTCTCTCACCAGACTATAAATTCTGCTATGTTTTATTCATCTTTTTACCACTCCTGCGTAGCACGATCCCTGGTACATGCTTGGCACTCAGTAGTTGCTTGTGGAAGTCAACTGCAAAAAACAGTGCCTTGTGCCCAAACAAGGACCCAAACTGAAATAATAGGATAAGCTCCAATGGTTCAAATTCAAACTATTCCCACATGCAAAGGCTGCAAGTTTGCTGAGACCCCATATCCAAGGCACAAGATACCTGTCTTAAGATGATAACAAGGGGTTACACTCCCTCACATATCCCAAAAATAATTTTTAATATCCTGCTACTACCTCATTTTGTCTCATACCAGAATTGAGAGCAACCATTCAATGTTTCTTTTTCTCTTACATTTAATTTGCTAAACTCCAAGTCAAATTGAACTCTGGTCTGCTTGAAGAAAATACAGTGATGTAGTTTCTCCTCCCCTGTGCAGGCTCATTTATCTGTACCTTAATTCACTCAAAGCTCAGAGGAAAAACACATCTGTATGGAAACATTTGTATGGAATTGATTGCTCCCCATGTGATTATTCCAACAACTATGTAACAATGTTAGGGTGAAAATAATCTCTGTAGCTTGTTTTGTGTGGGCTAACACCCTAGTGAGATGGAAAAATAGCCTAAAAGTCTATCTATTTTTCCCTGAGACTTGTCTTTTCAATAAGAGCTTATTTAGTATACATTTTGCTTGCTTTTAGTCACCGATATGAAGATAGAACAAATTATCTTTTCTACTTGAAAACACAATTTATTTTTATTGTAGTAAAGCTATCCCAATAAAAAGTTTTTAAGATGTGGAGAATAGATCTCATTTTAGGTTGGTACAACCCGTTCAAATTTTGATACAATAAACCAAACTGAAGGTGTAGGATAGCAAATGTTTTTCTCTAGTTCCACTTAATAACCAAAACTACATCATTCCAATATACCTGCCTCCATTTGGTTTCTTGCTCTTTCCTATCATCCCCCAATGATTCTGATCTCTCAAAACACCTCTCACACTTTCCTGTTTTACCCATCAAGCCAATACTCCCTCATTCCTGAAAAATTAGGCCCACCAGAGACCCATTAGTAGTACTGGAGTTCATGTAAGTCATAATTTTCTAGATATCAAAAAGTTGGTTTAGGGGTGAAGGGAATTTTTCTTACCCCCTTCTGAAGGTTAGATAATTTGAATCTATAAACCAAACTGATACTAGACAGATTCACAGGAAAAAAAGCATACAAATTTATGACATGCATGTACACAGGGAGCTACACAAAATTTGGGACTCAAAGAAGGGCCTAAGATTTTTATATGATACAGAAAGAGAGCCCTGCAGCTCCTGGGGGCTGTGGCGACAGGTTATAGAAGGGTAAAGGGAAGAAATGCACTGTGAACAAGGGCTATTGCTTCATTGTGCAGATAAAGCCTCTCAGGTAATAGCCCTCAGAAAGAATAGATGGTAACCTGTGGTAATATTTTCTCTGTCAGACCTTTAAAAGTGTCAAACCTGTCTTTAGCCTCTTTTCCTGTGAGTTAATCTTTCCTAGATTCAGATAAAAGGACCTCAGAGAAAGCATCTGTCTGCATTCCTTGTTTGCTTTATTAATACATAGATGTGAATTTATTTTACAAAATGATAGATTTTCAGAGCCGCGCTTGTGTGTGCAGACCCTCTGAATAGTCATACCGAAATATGCCAAAGAGGCACATTTTGGGGTGGCATGTTTTGGTTTCCCACAGCCCCCTCTTTGAAATTTATGTCCAGAACGTTTTGCACTTTAAAATAGGATTGATAAGGGTGGAAAATTTAAGTTAGATATTTTGAGATAAGACACCAGCAAAGGGAAGAAAAACGTCAATTGGAATAAGTAGAAAATGTCTCAATTTAGGAAGTGGTGTTTTAGGATTCCCAGTTAGTTCACTACATGGTATAAACAAACAGGTTTTTAACATGAGGTATCTCTAAGGAAACAAAAGAAAAACAAATATTAGTAATTGGAGCAGCATATAAGCTAGTTCTGAGTCCAGCAGTTGAAAAGATTTCTAGATTTGGCCTCAAAACATCTTCAGTTGAAGTGGGGATAGGCAGTGACAATCTGACAGATTTTAAATTGTTACTGTGATTTCTCTGGAGTTTATCAAGTCAACCAGCTTCAGCTTTCAGGGCTTCAAGAAAAAGGCACATTTAATTTCAGTGATTTCAAGTCAGGAAAAAAATGGGAGAAAAAAGTGAAAATGTTAGTTGGGCGAGTTGTAGCCAGACATTAGAGGAAACTAAACAATGTCAGAATCCAGTCTAAATCATAGATAAACAAAATCTCAAAAATAATGAACAGACCTAGAATTGAATAACAGATACATTATAGTTTTCTTTTAAATCATAGTATTTCTCTCTCCTGTTCCCCACTTTTAACCAAAAATAATCACAGTAAAACTAATTTATTTGCAACATAAGTTTTAGGCTTGTTATATTTTGCCTAATAATTCACATAAGTACAGCAAAATGATGATTAATCATATAAGCTCATTTTCAATTTTACTTTGCTGGAACTTTTCACAAGGAATCTCAGATTAAGCATTTGACAGCCTCTTGAGGCTGGGAAGCCAATCCAAAAAGTTACCCTCAAACTGTGCCCGTAATACTTTTCGACTTGGGTGAATACTTCTCTTCTAAGTTCCCAAAAATATCTTCAAGTTCCAGGGCCTCTCAGGAAGTGTCAGTTTTTACTCACCTATAAAGCAACCATGTTAATTATTTATCCAAGATATCAGGATAGATTTTCCAAGGGGTTTTAATTGGCTTCATAAAGTAAACTTTAATCCCTTAGAGCAATCTGGTCATAGCTGAAAAGAGGACATCTCAGGTAAAGCCTTGGAAATATAGCTAATGTTTCCAATTGTGTCCTGTTACAAAGAGAATAGATTCTTCTTGAATGTAAGAAAATATATTGCTTTTGAAATAAAAACACAAATAGCCTCCACACTCTGGAGGAATCAGGTAGGTAGTAAAAAAGTTTCAATTCTGCACACAAAAGTACACCTTCCTATATTCCTATAAACTGTAGATAGCTGAAAGAAAAAAAATTTAATGTGGAAAATGAAATATAAAATAATAAGCCATATTTCAAACAAAAAAGTCATAAAATCATAATCTTTCATTATTTTGGTCCCATGTAATAATTCTTATCCTACTTGATGTTGGGTTAGCAGTTTTATGAGTCCAGTTTTTTCATTAGAGTTCTGGATTTCTTACTCTTACCCAATCAAATATGATCTCAAAATCATCAGAATCCTATTTTCAGTGGTGCTTGTCAGAGTCTTTTCTATAAGTTTCATTGAAGAAAAGCAATTTGGGCCTATAACTGATTGCAAGGTGCTTTTAGAGAAGAAGCAAAACTACTGTCTATCTATGACAAAAACTTATAATAGTCATGGTTAAAAACCTAATGAGAATTAATAACAAGTCATTGACAAGGAAACGTGTTTGTGGCATATAACTTCTTAACGTATAACCATAATTATTACTGATAGTGTGCAACAAGACTATAAATTTCTAGAAATTTTATACAATTTTGGAATACATGTGAATAGCATATCTATAAAAATATAACTCAGAGAAGGTTAAACATCATTTGCTATTTGGAGTGCTTACCATATAACTTCACCTATTAAATAGGCCTAACTTGTTTAATATCCCACTTTTGTACTTTTAGGGGTCCTTCTGGAATGCCCGAAAGTTAGTTTGAGATCAAAAAGACTTAATTTTGATTTGGGGAAGGTTGTTAAAAACAAAGCTTCAAAGCATTCCATCAAAAATAGGATCACAGGTTACTGTGAAATAGTAGTTATTCATTTAACCAGGATGATAATTAAAATACTTCAAAAGAAAATACAGGAAGTAACATAATTATAGAAAAATTTTAACTATTTAACACAGTTTTTCTAAGTAATCAAAGACCTAATAATGACAGTATAAAGCACAGGAAATTATTCTGATAAAGTATAAAATATCTACCAATACTTTGTTTTTGAAAGAGAAAACCAAATTTAGTTTTGTATCAGTGTACTTCTTCTATAAAAGCTCATTTCTAAAACTTTTATTTTTATTCGCTTTTAGTCAATATTTTCTCACCTATTTTCTCTCACTCTCTTTTCCAAACTCTCTATGAACTGTCATTCAGCTTTTTATATATGATTTCTTCATTCTGAAACAGCCTTTAGATAACCTTTAAACTAAAAGAATTATTTTTTCTTCAACAACAACAAAAAAATCCCCGGGCCTTCCTTATAACTTTTCTCACCAAAACACATCCTAGCTTCCTTGTACGCTTACATACAGAATTGTTTCTCTTATCTCTAGTAGTTTTAATTACATATCTTAATTAGAATTTTAATTCTTAGTTATCTTATTTTCCAGTGAAAATCTGAGAAGAAAGCAATCTTGAACTGTCATGTACCAACACATGTTATCAATACAGATTTCATAATTTCTAGAAACATAAGCTTTCTCATAAAATAATTTTTCAATATGGATCAGGGTATATTTACTAGCTGACCCAAATATATTTAGTTCTCTTGTAATAAGAAGTCAAAGTAAATAAGCTTAAATGTGTGGTTATGTCTTATTTGGAAATGATCTAAATATTTAATGAATATTCATTATCTAATTTAGTTTAACAATACTTTAAGGATGTAGTTACCTAAAAGATTTGAGAAACCTTTAAAAGTACATATTATAAAAGATAATTATTGTTAAAAAGTAAATTTATGAAGTTTTATCCCACTTACATCTATTTAATTTACTTACTTTAAAACCAACAGCATCAAACTAGTTCTATTTGTGAAAGATTTACCCAAGTCACATGAACTTGAATAAGCTTTGAGTTTCTTACTATATTTCTAGCATTTTAAAAGTATTTAATTTATGAGGAGTAATTTATCTTTAAGCCAATTTGGAACTCTTCCAAGGAATTTTATCTCATGTAGATATAATTTAACCATACACGTACACATGTATAAACATATACAAACATACAAATATGATACAAACAAAAATATTACAGTTTTTATTTTAAAACTTTATAACAGTACAATAATATAAAACTCACCAATTTATAAAGCATTAACCAAGTTAACACTATCTGTTTACATGATCAAAACCCTTTATCAATATTAATAGAAAAGGCCTTCAAGATTTTTCATTTCCTTTGAATTTTTAAATAACTTTTTTTTTTCCTGAGGATATATTTCCATTTTAGCTTAGGAGAGATGACAAAGAAATTCTTATAATGCTCTGAATATGAACTAGAGTTCTAAACCAAAGGTATGTCTACAAGAGACTCAACATCAAAAATAATTCTCATGACCTAAATTAATGAGCCTTTTAATGGCTTTAACCAAGTGTCTAACATTAGAGCAAAGATGCAGGCTGTTGAAAATCCAAAGCCATTCCCAAAAGAAAGGCAGTCAAAAAGAAAGAAAAGCTTTGCTAGCCAAAAATGAGGTACAACCCACATTTTTGTCCAGCTATATTTGTGGGGCTGTCAACCTTTTGGTAGGCCACCCACACATGAAGGCCTGGTAACCTGTGTGCCCTCAATAGACAAAAAGTTTAAAAGAGACAACAGTTGGTAAGACAAACAGGAAAACAAAAGCCATTCATCCGAGGGAAAAGGATCATTATCAAATGAGTGCCCCAAAAGTCAACAGTTACACAAATTCAAAACAAATAATTCAAATTCTTATAAACTAATTCTTACAAATATTCATCTCCTGATCTAAAGAAATTTGCTGAAAAACATGGAGGTGGATTCAGAGAAGGGAAGTTTTAAAATCTGGAGCCCAGAGATCCAAAAGATTTTCTCATTTAAAAATATTTCAACTTTATTCTAAAATTAATTTTTATTATTTTAATATTGCCACAGGAGTCTTTAAGGTTAACAGTTATATTTACTTATGTCTCTTCTTTTTTTAAAATTTGATCTTTTTGTAGCTACAAATAGTTAAGATGAGAGTTTTTCTAAATATAGCCAATTTATTACAAAAGTGATTCAAAACAACAAAAGACCACGTTTATAGACATGTTTTCACCAGCAAATCTAAATTTGAAAGAAAAAGAGACAAACATGACTTTTACCACTCTTACTCAACTGGGCATTAAAGGCAGAGATCTGGGATTACTGACCTTGGTAAAAATTCTTACCTTTCTCTGTTGGCTTTTTTGTCAGTCATCCCAGGGTCCCATTTACAGGCTCCAAAATGAGCAGAGTGATTTGTTCTCCTGGCTGGACTCACCAAACTGTTAGGGATAAAGGGAAATTTTCTCCCTCCTCTTTCTGAAGGTTCAATAATTTGGGTCCATAAAACAAACTGCCAAGAGGCAGATTAACAGGATAAAAATGCATGCAAATTTATTACATGCACATGAGCATGAGAGTCACACAAAATATGAGACTCATGAAACAGCCAGATGGCTGATGTTTTTATATTGTACAGGAAGAATAGAGGCTTGGAGGTCCTGGGGGCTGTCATGACAGGTTATGGGAGGACGAGGGGAGGAAATGCACTGTGAACAAAGACTGTTGTTTCATTGTACAGATAGTCTCTCAGGCAATAGCTCACAGAAAGAATCGATGGTAACCTATAGTAATAGTTTCTCTGTCAGACCTTTAAAAGTGTCAGACCTTTCTTTAATTTCTTTTTCCTGTGATTTAATCTTTCCTAGTGTTGGAAATAGATGGTCGGTGCCACAAAGAAAAATTAGCACTGAGACAAAGGATCTTTCATCAACGCAATTTTTACTTCCTGGACTACAGGAAGGGTACCCTTGCTAGCCATCATGCCACCAGAGTACAATGAACAAAGGAAAAACAGACAAATTTATCCCTTAGGTATTTGGGGTCGTCCTTACTGCTGAGTCTGATCTCTGTTGGCTGGAACCAGACCTCACAATCTAAACTAAAACCTGATTGCTAACAACTTTAAACTTTCCTAAACAGGTCAAAGCAATGGAGAGCTGGAACATGCCTGTGAGCACATTCAGCACAGATAAGTTCAAGGACTTAGAATGCACTACATGCCTATAAGTATGGCATGTCTAACAACTACATAGGAAAGAGCTTAGCAAAGCATTATTAGCACACTTAATGATTTATTTTTTTTAACAAGAAAAGAAACTTTAAAAATGAACTTTTCTACTTCCCACACCTAGGTTTAGAAAAAAAGGACCTCAGAAAAAGCCTCTGCCTGCAAATTTTGTTTTCTTTATTAATATAGATAGATGTAAATTTGTTTTACAAAAGGATAGATTCTTCAGAACTATGCTTGTGTCTGCAGCCCCTCTGAATAGCCATCTCGAAATATGCCAAAGAGGTACACTTTGGAGTGGTGTGTTTGGTTTCCTACATTGATCAGGTGGAACAATATACCAGCTAGCAGAGATCTTTTGATCTCCTGAGAGACAGGCCATGTAAATAAACTCTGCTAAGTGTGATTAGTGCTCAGAGGATATGTTTCTTCTTCCTGGGGCAGCTGAGGAATATTACATGCAGAGATGATGTTGCGTTGAACCTTGAAGGATAAGAGGGAGTATTCCCATGAAAGGAGGCATTTTAGGTGAAATAAGCAGTATGTTAAAAGGAATAGAGGAATGCAACAATACGACCCACTGAGAGAAAAGAAGCTAGGTGTGATTGGAAGGAAGAATCCTGAAAGATCAGGGGTAGATACTGGCGGGGCAGCTATTAAAGGCATTTGAACAGGAGCATGACATCCTCACATTGGAAGCAATGTGGAATTCAAATTAGCTTTAGTACCCAGTTCAGATAAAAGTCCATTGCCATATTCACAGTGAGGTAAAACAAAGGCAGAGTCAGAGAGATTAAGAGGCTGGGAAAGATTCAAGAGATTTTTAGGAATCACAATCCACATCAGTTGATGACAAGTACAGAAGGGCAGAATAGCAAGGAGAGGAAGTAAATGATAATTCCTAGGTGCCTTATTCACAATAATCAATTGTGGAACAGACATTGGCTGATTTTGAAAGTGTTGCATTTAAGGGGACTTTGATTCGAGCTAGTTATGTACTTGGGAATCTTTACAAAAGCAGGGAGATTGAAGCCACAGATGTGGATGTAATAACTAAAAGTAGAAGAGGTAGGGTGAAAAGGGACATGGAATGAAGCAAAAGCAACATTTGAGACTGTCCAAAGAATACAGGTATATTCCCTTACTGCAGTAGTCAAAGTCTGAGAGACCCTGAATAGGCTGGTCCCTCTTAACTACTCTGAGGGCTACCAGACATACATCTGGGAGATAAGCATATATTCCTTGGCTTAAAAAATTAAAATAATATATTATCTTCCACTAAGATGCATGAGACTGCCAGAATGACCCATTAGCCAGAGGTCATTGATATCATCTATCCACAAGAATTTAAACCTCTGAGGTCTTAGAATGTAGTTTTTGGAAGTGCTATAGAAACAAATGTTTCCCTTTTCTTATGACTCTCTATGGCAGGCAGTATCACCATAAAATGCTGTGTAATCTTTGAAAGTCCCCTTAAAAAACGAACGTACTCCCAAAATAAAGCTAAGATTTTGTCAAATGAGACCTTACCCAGCTGTATTCAAGAAGGAAAGCAGTCCTATTGACCTCTGGGAAATGATCTATTTGCCTTCTCCTCCAAGGAGTAGTAGTAAAACTATAACAACTCTACATTTATATTTGATAATGATAGAAACTTTTAACTTTCAAGTATCCTGCTTAGAGATGAAAAGGCAGGACTCTCAAAGCTGCATTGCCAGTTCCTAACCAGGGAAAAGCTTACTTTCTTTTCCTTCTTTAGTGTGAAACAAGAGTCCACTTGGGGTGTGTGCATGTGAGTATGCATATTACTCACACATACGTGTTTACCTGAAATCTAAACCTTGCGTGGTCTTTTTAAAACTTGTTTTGTTTTCTTGAAATGTTTTTTATTTTGTTTTCTCTTAGTCTCTCTGGGCTTATGTTTTATCTCAGCCACCATTTAATGAGTTTCTATGCTGTTCAAAATCATAGAAGTTTCACATTTTTCATATCATTTAATTTTTCAATATTTATATGAATGAGATGTTAACATCCAGTTTTATACACGAATCTCCCTCTGCAAAAGGCTCAACAACTTGCCCAAAGTAAGTCTTTCTGACACGAAAGCCATCACTTCTTCCACTACACTCTCATCTCCAAATGAGCTGGATAGAAAGTGGCCCCTAGTAATTCTGAGTTAACTTGAACCTCTTTATTCTAGAATTCATCACCTAATACAAAATTTTTGTATGCCAATAACAAAACTAGAAGTAAAAAATCTCAAAGTATTAGCAACAAAAGTCCAATAAGTATGAAACACCTGGCAAAAGAAACTATTTATATTGGCTAAACCTAAACTTGTCTATGTCAGTTAATATTATTTATGTTAGCCTGTCTCAAAGGATACACTAGAATTTCAGGTTATGAAGATGTGGTTTTAATTAAGTATTTTAAAGTAGTTCTCAAAACAGTTATTTTACAGTGTCCAGTTATTCACTAATAAAAAAAACATTTAATGTTCTGGTTAGTGGTGACTTAGCACAAGGTTTCCATCCTTGGCCACTTGGCCCCTTGGCCCCAGGCCAATAATAAACATGTTGTACCCTGCAGTGGCACAACAGTAGAAAACCACCTTTTACAGAGGCTCCTATTAAGACCTTTGAGGAACTGAATCTCTTTGTGAATAAGCAGCTCCTAAGAAAGATCTGATCTAAACATAACATGAACTCAAAATTGTTGCCCCTCCACATGTTATTTCAGAACCTGTGAACAGCACACTCAACAACTTGGTAGAAGAGCAACTTCAACTGGTCCAAATGTATGAGTATCGACTTTTTATCCTTTAGAGCTTTACTGCTGCCTCTCAAGGGCAAATTAGGAAGTAATTCCAAAAAAATGCAGCCAATGGTAGTTTTCTACATTGTGAGCACAAGAAAGGAGGAATAAAAGAAAAAATAAATCGGTAACCCTAGGGCTATCCTTAGTAACTCTGTCCAAACTTGGTAATGACAAACCTATGTAAACTTTAACCAAATAAAGGCAGTGCAGCCTGAAGGTGAATTTTGCTACTTGACTCACAGTCCTGATCCTGCGAAAACTGTTAATTCCCCTGATGTCCCTAAATACTCCCTACCAATTAAGAAATGTATTAATTCAAAAAAATCCATTTTCCACATAAAAGAGAAGTTTTAGCACAATAATGTTCTTTTTGTCTAAACATTATTTATTCATTGCTACTGAGAATTTTAAAACAATGCAATTTGGAATAAACATATGCCTGGTTAATGTTATCCTTTAGAGAGGAATAAAAATTAATAATTTAAAACCATATAGTTATAAGGCATCTGGTTTGATAGAAATGTACTCTCGATATAGAACAGTGAACAATTACTCAAAAAAGTTAGAAATATTGGAGGAATCACAACTTCTTGGACAGTTAAAGTAGTCTGTCTGTAAACACAAAGTAGAGTTTTTAATCCTTATATTGGTTGTCATTTCTAATAATGTAAAGAAATGTGTTGATAAATATCTTTAAAAGAATGAGTTTTTTAAAAAAACTTCTGGTTAAAAACAAACACTGGTATACTTTGAAAGAAATTGTCAGTAATATTCTGTGTGATTTTATGTAAATAGCATAGACACTAATCCCCAATTATGGCAATGACTGGCTTACTGGATTCAATTGGAGATTAATCTAGTTCACATTTTTCAAAGCACAGCACTAATACTGCGGACTCCTAATCAGGATCTTCCACATTAGAATCCCAGGGGAAGCATTTCCATTGAACATGCCAGGTAATTGTAGGCATGATAAAGCTTTAGAATCACAGTAATCATATGTTACTGTAGAAATTTCCGAAGATTTGTCACATTGTTTAACACTCGATTAAATAATTGTACATGATCTTTCAACTTTAAGGTAATAAAATAATATATTATTCATATGTTACATATAAGCATATTCAAAAATAGATTTATGTTACATAATAATAACAAACAATTGGAGTGCTTCCTTGTTGTATTGTTTTTAAGTAGTAGCTCATTAATATGAATTTGTTGAGTATTCACAACTGTATGACGTATTATGTTTATTCCCCCTTTTTTTGAAGAGGAAAAGAGGTAACTAATTTTAATAAATTGCTCGAGGTCACACAGTTAGCAAGTGGCAGAGCTAACTTTGGACTCATGCAATCTGGCTTCCAAACCTCTTCTTAACCAGCAGGTCATTACTATAAAAGGTTTTCCATTGAAAACTGGTCTACTTAGAAAGTCATAATACTAGGAAAATGCTTGTAACACATTATTAATAGAAAACAAGCGGAAGAAAAGGGAAGGAGGAGGGAGGAAATGAAGGAAAGGAGGAAGAAGAGATAAAGGATCTTACAAAACAATATAGACACAACTGTTTTGCAGTCAAAATATGCATAGAAAAAAAGACTAAAAAGGTATAAACCAAGATAATTATTATCTGATGATGGAGTTGCAGTAATTTACTGTTTGCTCTGTTTTCCAAATTCCCTGTAATAAGAGAATGAATGATCATGATTGCTTTTATAATCAGAAAACAAAAATTGAGTCAGTTTATAGACTCATTACATATGTCTTAATTGACCTGTTTCATAAATATACAGATTGATTTAGATTTTTAATTATACTTATTACTTAGCTACCTTTAGGACTACTTATAACTAGTAACTTTTTTAAAATCGAAGAATAGTTTCATCCTTATGTAACTTTTATATATTTATGTTATGTTTAGTTGCTCCATGAAGAAAAAAATGCAGAGTACATTGTGGCATTAAAATAAGTATGCTATTTCTACACCACTTCAATGGAAAACATTCCAATCTTGTTTTGTTTTCCAATATTATATACATACATAAATAAGATTCTTTATCAATACATTTTCTGTTATATGTATTTCATTATTCTGATCAGAATTAATTTTGTTAGAATCAAGAAAAACTCTACCTTAAAATGAAAGAACAAATATTTGTATACTCATGTTCATAGTAGCACTATTCACAAGCATCATTCACAAGCAAAACAATTCATAGCGCTATTCACAAGTGCCACTCAGTGGATAAGTGAATAAACAAAATGTGTATAACTGTACAATGGAATATTTTTCAGACTTAAAAAGGAAGGAAATTCTCACACATGCTACATGAACCTTAGAGACAGTATGCTAAGTGAAATGATCCAGTCACAAAAGAACAAATATTATATGATTTCACTTATATGGGGTGACTAGAGTAGTCAAATTCATAGAGACAGAAAATAGAGTGCTGTTTACCTGAGGCTGAAGGAAGGAAAGAATGGAGAGTCAGAATTCACAAGGTACAGAGTTTTAGGGAAGGTGAAAAGTTCTGAAGATGGAGAGTGGTGTTGGTTGTACACTGTGAATGTAATTAATGGTATAGAACTGTCCACTTAAATGGTTAGAATAGTCAAGTTTGTGTTATATATAATTTTCACAATAAATAAGCTTGGTGTGGCAGCTTGTACCTGTAATCCTAGCACTTTGCAAAGTTGAGGTATGCAGACCACTTGAGACCAGCCTGGGTGACATGGCAATGCTCTGGCTCTACAAAAAGTACAAAAAGTAGCTAGGCATGGTGGTGCATGCCTATAGTCCCAGTTACTCGAGGGCTGAGGGGAGAGGATCACTTGAGCATGAGAGGCTAAGGCTGCAATGAGCTATGATCACTCCACTGCATTCCAGCCTGGGTGACTGAGTGAGACACCTTCTCAAATAATAATAATAAGTAAAATTAAAATAAATTAATAAAATAAAAGATGTTAAATACTATTTTTTCATTTGTTATTGTGTTCAAGACAGATCACACTCTCAAAATCTTATAATTACCTATTCATAAGGGTTGTACTCCTACAGACACTTTAATAGATATCTGTTTTAGAAACCTTGCATTTATCTCCTCCTAATTTGTCTTTGATCATAATATATCCCTGCTTATTGAACTCCTCCTGTGGCTATCATTAACATTATAAATAAAATCTGAAGTCAAAGATACAAAAGATGCTTTATAATATTGGTTTCAGTACATAGAAATATACCTACACATGTGTCTCCTCCCTCTTTCCTTTCTCTACATCTGTTATGTATTTTCTTAAATACTTTACATTCATTGTAGTTGTTCATCCTCACAACACAATAATGTAAATATTTTTATTACTATCATTTTACAGATGCAGAAACTGAGGTACAGAGAGCAATTTACCCCAGATCAAATAAGTATTCAAATTGGATTTCACTATTAGCAATGATTCCCAAGCCAATGCCTTTAAGCAGCATTCACTGTGGCTTTCCCTAAACACAGATAAGTTTTATTTATCATGGCATTTTTTACTACTGATTACATTTAAGATGTGTGCTCATTCAAAAAAGTGAAGATATGAATATTCAAATAAAAAATATACAAATCATTCCTAATCCTTTAATTAGACATTACCACTTTTAAAATAAATTGTTCTTATCTTTGTGCTTTGCATAGACAACTTAAAATAAATCAAAGTGAAAGAGGAATGAAAATTGTGAACTAGTAAAATTCCAGAGTAATATCTAAAATATATTTTTTTCATTTAACATGTTAAATGTTTTTTCAATTTTATTTATTCATTTTTTTTTTTACTTGATGAACTGGAAAGAGGAGTGAAAGTTCACTTGCTACAAGATTTTATTTAAAAAGTGACCTTGCAGACAGTAGGTATATATTTTTTATGTAAATAAATATAAAATTATTTAAAAGGTTTTCAAAAAGTTTTCATTGAATAATATAACATAATATTTATTCCATATAATAAAAATATTTTAAGTAGTTATTGATGTTAGATTCATAGTGGCTTCTAATATCTTTAGGGAAATAAGAATGATGTGACCTATTAGTGTCCATCTCAACTTCCCTGGTTTAACTGTATCTGTGAGAATTAATCATATTTTGAACAGATTTACTCTGAGCAGGCATTTTTCACATGTGTGAAAATGAGCTATAAGAGTTTTAACAGATAATGGCAGTGGATGGGCTCTCTTAAGAATATGTACTTACCCACATTAGTAGTGCAGTCTTACCCTTGGGTCTGTAAATTTAACTTGATAGATATTCCACATGTATATTCTAAGAATATAAGGCAGGAAATAGGGAAAAATTAATGCAAGAATGCTCCCACAGTGACAAATAATAAAATTATATTAAAAATAGCTGCACAGGGATTGTTTTACAGTATTATTATAGGCTGTTATCACTGGAAAATAGTGTTTGTCTTGCAGTACATTGCAATGTTATATGATAGGTTATTATTTAAAAATATATTATGTTGACATTCAATGGAGTCCAAAAACTTTTTTCATTTGGTCTACATTAGACAACACTCATCTCAAATGTACTTCAAAATACAAAGAATTCTTTTTTCAAATTTAATAGAGATTTAGTGAAAACTACAGAAACTCTATAAATAAGGATTTTATGGTGCTTACAAAACTGGATGAAAGATCATACTTCCCTTTTGAGAACTTACAAATTAGGAGGGAGTGGGATTTTTTAAAACATAGTACATGGGGCCGGGCGCGGTGGCTCACGCCTGTAATCCCAGCACTTTGGGAGGCCGAGGCGGGTGGATCACGAGGTCAAGAGATCGAGACCATCCTGGTCAACATAGTGAAACCCCGTCTCTACTAAAAATACAAAAAATCAGCTGGGCATGGTGGCTCATGCCTGTAATCCCAGCTACTCAGGAGGCTGAGGCAGGAGAATTGCCTGAACCCAGGAGCGGAGGTTGCGGTGAGCCGAGATCGCGCCATTGCACTCCAGCCTGGGTAACAAAAGCGAAACTCTGTCTCAAAAAAAAAAAAAACATAATACATGATATATACAATGCGTATACAGCATGTTCCCTAATAGCTACAAAATGTAAAGGCAACTGAGAGGAAAAATCAACCACAACAACTATGATTAGGAAAAAATGGGGAGATGCACAAATCTGATGTTTCGTCAGACTTATGGCTTTAATTTGGATCCTGAAGTATTAGTGGGCTATTAATAGGCAAGGATCTCTTTATTCCTTACACACATACTAATTTAGCATTATACTATGAACTTGTCCAAGGGCTAGACAGAGCAATTGAACAACACTAATTGAACCCCTACTCTAAAGCCTTCCAGTAAACAAATACTAGATAAATTAGGTAAGTTCAAATACTGATAAATTCTATTACAATAATAAGATAGGATAATAGCAGAGTGAGTAAGTTGCTTGAAAGAGGGGAGAAAGGGGCCTTTTTGTGAGGTAGGGCTTTCTGGAAACATAGTATCTGAATAAATATTAAAAGCCAGTCTCAGGGCATTTCAGAAAAGGCAAATATCAGATTTAGAGATTCTGAAATTAAAACAATGTTGGTCATGAGTTCAAGAAACAATAACTAGAACGGAATGGAGGTAGCGCAGTATGAGGTCAGATTAGAGAAGCAGACATAGGTCAGACTGTGCAGGATCAAGAAGATATTCAAGGCAGAAAGAACAGCAAGAGCCCAAATATAATTCAGAACACATAGAGCACAATGGTCGAACATATGTAGCTATTGGGATTGAATGGCTTGGCTTCAAATTCTAGCTCTTCCACTTCCTGGTGGCTTAGCATTGACTACATTATCTATTTTTTTGAGCTTCAGCCTTCTCAGTTTTAATGCAAAAATAATGATGATGCCGGCTTCCACGTGTGATGAGTACTACTTGGTATAATGCATATTCAGGGCTTAGCAAAGTGTCCAGCACTAACAAAGGAACCATTATAGAGTATTTTGGAGAACAGAATTCAGTCCAGTTAGACTGTTACATATAAGGAAGACTAATAGAAAATGAGTCTCCAAATAAAACAGGAACTAGAGTAAGCAGAATACGAAACATCAGATTATTTCGTAAGCAGGAGAAAATCCTTGCACCCCTTTGAGCAGGAAAGCAATGTGTCAGCAGTAGGCTTTAGGTAGATGAATATAGCACTTGTTGATAGATTAATATAGCAATTGTTTTAGATATTGGAGATATGAAAATAAACAATTTAATTAGTTCTAAGGTAGAGACCAAAGAGAAGGACTGGATTGCAAACATCTTGGAGGTTAACTTGGTAGGACTTTGTGACTAAATGAATGAGTACAGTCTTAGGAGCCTGAGAGAATATATAACTGAAATACAGACGGTAGGGAAGGAACCAGTTTGAACCAGAAGAAAATGAGTCAACTGTAGACCTGCTGCTCTGAGATTTCTACAGCTATCCAGCAAGCAGTTGGAAATGCAAAAGTAAACTAAGGGGAAAAGTATTGGTTGTAAATGTAGGTTGGAGAATTACTAACATTTAGATTTCACCTGCAGCTTTCTGATTGTCGGTTGGATTGTCAGGAGAAAAGAATGGAGATAAAAGAGCAGAATACTAAGGATATAACTCCAAGGTCCAAGTGTATTTCACTAACAAGGCTAGAAGAATGAGTTTATGAATGAGATAGGGGAGTGATCCACATGGTCCAAGGAAAGCCAGAATAGAGATCATATTCTACATGTCAATTGCTGGATATAAATGATACCTAAATAATGAATTTAAACATTTTAACTCAGATATTCAGTTTATAGGATGGCAAACAATTGATTTAAAAATGTTTATAATATTTCTTGCTCATAATGATATAAAAATTCCTGAACTCTGTGTCTTTTTCCTGTATATATCTAATTTACTTAAAAAGCTCTCATAGGGAAAGTTTTTTTTTAAATGTTCCATTTTTAAAGCCTAGAATAACTTCCTAAGGAAACTGTGAAATATTCAGACCCAGAATAGCTTCCTAGAAAGTAGGTCTTACTAATAGGGAAAAACTTTTTCTTTGACATAACAGCTAAAGGTGATGAAATTATTTCTTCTTTAAATGACTCTAGTCCTATGGTGGCATTTAGAAATGGATGTAAGTGAAGTGTTATCACAAAGTCTTTTCTTTCTGGTAGTTTTTCCACTACTTTATCTTTAATCATAGCAGAAACAAAGCATAAACAAAATCAGCAAATATAAATAAAATTTGTATACATTGTTCTATTTTACTTGTTGTTCAACTCATGCCTTACTTTGCATTGTATAGACCAGAATTCAGGTTCATAGGAAAAAAAAATTGTTTCTTCAAATAAGCATGCTTATTTATATAAATAACATTATGAATGAGATTAAGAAGTAATAAAACTGATTTAAGATATTGAAATACTATGACAAATATATGTGAATAAACTTGAAAATATCAGTGAAATAAACATCTCAAAAGCTAGAAATGATCAAAATTAACTCAAGACATATAAAACATAAAGAGTTCAATAAACAAGAATTAAATTTTAGTTTTTACCCAAGAACTTTAGGGCCAGATATAGTTTACAATATTATTTTAAAATTCAAATAATAGCTTGCATAATATAGAGAAAGTGAAATGGCTATTATTGTTTCTGATGATTACAAAATTTGATCAACAGTATGAATAAATATAGTACTAAGATGCGGCTATTAATATAGATGAATACAAAAGCATAAAATATATACCAACAAGGTAATTCCAGTAATACATTAATGTATTGATGACATAAGATAGGTTTGTTCCAGAAATTTAAAAAATATTAAATCAATGAATTTGAAAATTTGTAATATTAACACTAAAAGTATTACCATTAAAACCAAAACATGGCATGGATAGTTGTTATGGTTGATTTTTCCTCTCAATTGCCTTTACATGTTGTAGCTATTAGGGAACATGCTGTATATGCATTATATATATCATGTACTGTGTTTAAAAAAATCCCACTCCTTCCTAATTTGTAAGTTCTCAAAAGGGAAGTATGATCTTTCATCCAGTTTTGTAAACACCATAAAATCCTTATTCTCTCTATTATTTTCGAATAAGAAAAAATTATTCTTTGCAGAGCTCATGCTTATATGTATAGAATACCCCAGAGAGTTATTTGAAAACTGTCAGATATTCTTAAAGACTTCAGCTACAAGAATTTAGATACAGTATAAATAGCCTAAAAACCAGCAACCTCAATATCACTGATGACTACTTACAAGATGGAAATAATTTATTATCAATTAAGAAAAAAAAACTAAAACATATCCAGAAAGAATGCTAACAAATCTGTGGGAAATTTACCAAGAAAACTATAAAGCTTTATTTAAAAAAACAAAAAAAGAAATAAACAGAGAGATGTACTAGATGGGCTACTGAATGGAAACAAATATTGTAAAAATATGAATCATAAATTTAGAGATTCAATGCAATCTTCAGCAAATTACTAGAATATTGTAAGAACTTAGCATAATTCTAAAGTACATTTGGAGCAATAAAAGTAGAAAGACAGCTACAATTAAATGACATTACTTTTTTCATACAAGAAAAAAGAATGAATGATTTTTTAAAAGCGCAAAGATGAAGATATGCGCCAAGCTGATAATGATACTAATCTCTTTGGGATGGAATTAAAAGAGATTGACGGAGGGGTGAGGCTATTTGTTTTGTCCTATATTTCTTTAGTGAGAGCAATTTTTACTTTCTTCTGACTGTTTCAACTTAAAAAAAGTTATTAAAGCAATAAAAGATGAAAATCTAGAAACTATTTATAATCAATATAATGAATGTTTAATATCATTGGTGAATAAAGATATGTATCAGCTATAGTACTGAATATATTCTAATAGAAAATTTTATAAACATTATCAGGTAATTGGCACTGAAAATAAATTAAAATTTTAACATAACAAAAAAATACATTTTTAAAGTAGAGATAGCCATTTTATCTTCATAATTTTGTGATTTAAATGTTAAGACTGATAAGGATACAGTGAGAGAGACCCTCCGGTGCCCTTTGGTTAGGAATATAAAAGGGGAAATGAAAATCTCCAGTTGTTGAATCATAATACATTTTTATTTTTCTTCTCATACATTTGTGGATTTAAAAAAAATTCTATAATACCACACATTATTTCTATATTAACGAAAAAAAGTATTTCAAATTCAAGAAGGTTATGTTTTGTGTAAATGCAGCAAGCTAGAACTTTTAAATATAGTACTTCCTTAAAACACCACTTTTCCTAATTTATTTATGAGTACTGAACATAGTTATGGTCTCAATTTCTGTCTCCAGTAAGTTCATGCCTAACGTTTTAGTCATTGAAATGGAAATACACATTGTCTTCTCGTAAACATAGTGGTATGCATAGTAATAACTATCATAATGTTGGTAATGTTGTGGGAACTTTTCCATAGCTCAACTGAAGAGGGATGTCCTTATCACACAACCACAAGAAATCAGGCTTGCAGACAATTTGAAGCGTGAGGAGGGCAGGGTTTATTGGGTGAAAGGAAAAGAGAGAAAACAGGGACTCTCTGCAAGGCCAGAGGCCCTGATAGAGTGCTTGCTGCCTGGCAGATGGAATCCCAGGTTCTACCCAGGAAGAGGAGGGCCAGGCTCCTCCCTGCTGCAAAATGCACAAACTTCTGTGGCTCCAACCCAGTATGCACCCCTCCCAATATGCAGGCCAGTTGGAGGCTTTGCCAGGGAGCCCTTCCCACCTGGCTGTCTCAGTAATCGTCAAAATATTGAACATTATCATATGCTGGATACAGTGTTAAGCTCTTCGGAGGCATTAACACAGTTAAACATCGAACCTTATGTGATGGATATTATTGCTTTCACCAAAAGAATTGAGGGTCAGAGAAGTTACATAAATGTCCAGGATGGTGGACCTTGGAGGAGGAATGCCAATACCTATGCCCAGCCAGATCACTTATTTGTATTCTATCTTCCCTGAGAGGCCATTTAACTTACTGGAGTCAAAAGGTTCTCAACTCAGCTATAAAATGGAAATAATAACACTTGGCAATGTTGTGAAACCCAAATGATGTAATATATGTGAAAGCATTCTGAACAACAAATTCTATAAATTTAAAGCAAAATAGAGATTAAGTATTTACATAGTTTCCCTCTTAAAAGTATCTTTCTTATTTTGCCACTTATCTTTGCCCCAAACTTTAAAAATTGTGATATTTCATAGGGGAAATTATTTTTTCTTATTGAGTCCAGTATCTGAAATTTTGTCTACCCAGTGTTGCTAGTTAATGTTTTATTGCAGACTAACCAATTAGTGGCCTCTTTAAAAGTAAATCCCATCCACAGAACCTGTCTTCCTGTGTAGGACTTTAGATGCAGCAAATAATAATGTACCTACAGAAAGCTTTCCACTATACATTGCTACTGCCAAAAAATACCAGATGAGATATGAGAGAAAATAAATTAGTCTCATATGATTCAAAATGTAATGAACACTTTGCAAACAAGTATTTTTTAGCATCTTAGATAAATTTTGGTTGAATTGCATCTCATTTATAACACCACGTTTCATCCTAATTTCAGTTGTTTTCCATATTGTCTCCTCTTTACTTCTACTCCATTTCACAAAAGCAGTAAACCTTTTTTTCATTCCTGAATAGAACATTGAAGGAAGACCCTGCCATGAGTGTAGAGTCCTACACAAGGAATAGCTAGAGATGTAGTTCAATTATTACCAATAGGAAAAAAAAAAAAAGTGAGATGATCTCCAATTTTTTCCGTTAGGTTTTCTCTGTGATATGGCACAGGAAAAAATAAAAAACAATTTGAACAAAAAGGCAGCTTTTTCAGTTCCATAACAATTTTTGAATAGGACATAAGAAATCCTTTTTTCCTTCTAAAATAAGGACTGTATGGGGTTTTGATCTTATTTTTTTTATTAGTAGTTGGAGAATCTGATCACTGAAGTAATAAGAAAAAAATGAAACTCTAGAAAACATTTTACGTTTTGTTACATATTTACAAATAGCATGTTTTCACTTTTATTCTAAAGCTAATTATTATCAGAAATTTGTATCTTATCTACATCATTGGTTAATAAGAGAGTTTTTTTTAATTTATAAACTTTAATTCTTCATATAGCCATCTGATTGAACCAATACATTTTCAAAATTTTTATCAGCTAATTGAAGTATAACTTGAATTAAACACAGATAGGCTTGAAAATAAAGCATAAATAGAAGTGCACGGAAAAATAAACCTGTGATTGGTTCTTAGGAAATTAATAATAAAGGCCAACATTTGTGGAGCTCTTACCAAGTATGACATGCAGTATCCAGTTATGGTATGCATTACTTCTTTTAATGTTTATAATAATTTTATAATTAAATACCATTGCTATTTTATAGTCAAATAATTAAGTGATTTGCCCAAGGACATGTCACAAAAAAATTGATGAACTTGGATTATGCAAGCACTGGTCAAACTCTACAAGCAGTGTTCCTCACCTCTCATCTACACTGTGGATAACATTTATTTTTCAAAATATTAACTATATAAAGTATATCAAAGAAAAATGAAGAATGTTCTACATATAAATCATCGTCACTTAAAAATGTAAAAAAAAAGCTACAGTGAAAAGAGAATCCTTATGTATCAGCATGATCTAGCGCAGTATTCCTAACAAAGTTGAGGCTGGAGGCAGTGGAACAAAGAAGGGAAAATCCCTAGAGGAATATATTAGAATTAAAAAGGAGCATTTTCATACTATGCACACAACACCTCCCAGCTCTAGAATTTCCCCACCAGTTTTTCTCATGCCTTACATACCCTTTCAAATACTCTTCTCTTCGTGAAACACCTTTTCTGCCTCTCCCTCACTTCAGGGCTGAGTTCTGCAAGTTGGGCTCTTCTAGACTGTCAGAACCTTCTAAGCAAGGACAATGAGTTTTTTATTCATCTTAATGTAATAATAAACTGTAATAATAATAAATTATAAGTTATAACAATTTTAAAAACTATCATAATGCTTGCCACAGACTCAACACTCAACAAGTATTTGTTGAATAGACAAATATATTTCAAAGTATCTCACAGTTTGCAATGCATCTTCTCATAATACCTCATTTAATTTTCATGGTAAGCCCCTATGGTAAGTATAATAATCTCATTTTTAAACAAGAAGAAATCTGAGACACAGAGAAGCTAAGAAACTTGTCTAGAGTCACAAATCCTGCAACAAAAAGAACTGAGACTCAAACTCATGCCTTTCAATTCTGCATCCAGTACTGTTTCTCTCATAGCTCAGGCAAGAAATAGGTCTGGCAAAGTATAAGGGCTACCTCTCAGCTACCAAATTTCATGCTCTAAAAAATTTTAGTACACTGAAGTGGTAACATTCCACAGAAATTTTTTAACTTTTCATTTCAAGTTAATTGTTTATTGCAGAACACAGTGGTAGTAAATAATAGATAGAATCTTTGCCCTTGAGAGAACTTAAAGTTTAGTTAGAAAGAATCAGGAAAAAAAATAAAAGCACAGAACTGCAATTCAAAGCAAGAAAGAGATGCTATAAGAGAGTCAACACAAATTTTGTTAGGTAACTAATTCTATACACCAACCTTGATACAACATGCTAGTACATGAGGAATTTAAAAGAGGAGATTGTGGAGTCAACAAAAAGATATTAACAGACTCATGGATATGGTACAATCTGAGACAAAACTTGAAGAGCTGATTTACTTTTAAAAGACAAGCATAAAGGTAGTCAATCTGAGATAATAATGAGACATTAAGTAAAAGCTTCAATGTGGAGATGTGTGGGGCGTGTTTTGGAGAGAGCCAGTTTAGTTAGAGTGACACCAAAAAAATATTCTATTTCTTAAAATATAAGAGTGAAATATTAGGACCTTAAATGCCAGACTAAGGAATTCATTCATAATTTGATAAGCAATGTGCAGCCATTGAGAGTTTTGAGCAGGGAAGTGACACTATTGAAGCTGAGGTTTATAAAGATTAACCTACCAGTGAATATAGGATACTGTATAAAGCTCAAAGCTGAGACACTAGTCAAGGTTTCAAAGATAAGGATGATAAAAGAGCATCCCTTAATTACACCATTATATCTCAGAAAATACTTCAGTGATCTAAAATAAATACTTTTTTTTAGTTTATTCCCTCAAACTGATAAAATTATTTTAAGAGAGTCCCCAATGATGAGTTTTTATACTAAACAAAATGTTTATTCGGGTGAGAGATTGCAACTCAGTATGGTTAAATTAGATTTGTTATTTCTTAGAACTACACTCCCTCTGGTGCTTGTAGAGAACTTATATTGCAGATTTAAAAAGAAAAACATAAAGCGTATGACAATTTTTCATAGTTATTATGGCTGACATCTAAGCTGGCAGAGTGCAGACAAAGGAAAGGCATATAAATTAGACAAATAAAAATTACTTTAGATTCATCCACAAACACCAACAGAAGTGTAAAAGGAGATAATGAACTTGCCTCAGGTCACTGCTGCTGAATGAAGAAGCCCAGATATCTATCAATTCCAAAATGTATTTGACATAATAGTCAAGTTATTTTTTATTGCTGTTTTCAAAAGCCACCATTTTTAGAATATTTGTGTTTCTCATATGAGTTAACCAAAATATTTTATGTATAGTGTCCATTTTAATGCTGTCAATACTAAGTATATTATGCTAATAATTACCATAACAACTGGCATCTCTAAACAACATAGAAGGTCAATTTCATTGATTTAACTTGATGTTTTTAGCAAATAAAATAGGAGAATATTTGCCTTGGTGCTGACTATTCAGTGTGGCATTATTGGCACTGAATAAGCAGTTTTTTAATAACTATCTTACACTAGAGAGATATGGCTTTGAAACTACATTGTATCCATTGGCCAAAAAATTTTAGTTATAAATTTTGTTAAATTATCTACAAAAAAACTTCTATTGTCAATTGAATTTTAGAAATTTGTATATCTTTTTATTTTGGAGATACATACTGCATAGTCGCATATGAAAGTCTAACATGTGCTATGTAAAAATAAAACCTATTTAACTTTCTTTAACCCAGTGCTTTCCTAACTTATTTGACCATGTAATAGATTTATCTTCCTTGAGCATCTATTCAGATTCCATACTGGCTTTAGGGAATATTGCCAGAGAACAAGGAAAGCAGCATTACATGCCAGAGAAAAGTGAAATTTTAATAAAAGATCTGTACACCACTGATCCTGGTTCCCCCAAAAACTGCTATAATTTCCTTGTCTGATTCAGTCCAATAGGTGTTCAAATTTACATCAAAACATAGGTGTTTACAGGATTTTCATAGTCCTATCCAATTATGCCTCAAAAATAGAAAATTATCTCTGATATTTTATCTCCCCATCTCTGCTGCCTCCCTCCATTCATTCAGCCAGGGCTTTCTGTTCTGACTCCACAACAGGAAGCATGATATACACTTGAAATGAACTCGTGAACAGACCTCGTGGTCCTCACCTTCCTAAACAAGCGGGTTAGTAGAAGAAAAAGACAAGGAAAGAGCCTGATATGTCTTTGCTAAGGAAAATACCTTGTGTTATGGGAACTGCCTTGGTGGATAAAGGTAGTACTGTGAATAAACCAAAATCTGAAGGATGAGTAGGTATTAGGGAAGGAAGAGTTTCAAGCAAGGTCTTTATTTGG
Organism: Sapajus apella; assembly: GCF_009761245.1. Lineage (NCBI taxonomy): Eukaryota > Metazoa > Chordata > Mammalia > Primates > Cebidae > Sapajus > Sapajus apella. The sequence goes on from NW_022436942.1 coordinate 38,151,629, forward strand.
GAGAACATAAGTGCAGTAATTCATTCCATCCGTGCAGTACAGAGCCTAAGGGAAAATATTTTTTACTATTGGATTTCTCTTGTCAGGAAAGCTTAGAAACACTAAGCAATACCTGTAGGGTAATCTGGAGGCAGAGTGAGGTGGCATCACACCTCTTACAAGCTTGACCTTTGGCTCTTTAATCGGGTGGCCACAGGTATTAGGAGGTAAGGGGGCTGATGCTCAACTCCTCCTACCCCTAACTCCCATGTCTTAAGTCCAGAGCGGCAAAGGGGTGCCCACCTACATCACAACTCCTCCTACAGTGCTTTTCCTCTGGAGTTTTATCCAACCTTGGAGAAATTCCTTCATGCAGACTCCGGGTCTTTGCAACCACAACTTCAGGCCAGAGCACTTCTTTATTGAGATAGAATAGAGCCTTTGAAGTATGTTCCCAAAATACAAAATATGTTGGAATGCTTCTGGCCAGACCTCTATTGTTCTGTTTACTTTTTGTCAAAATATTAATTTGTCTTTGAGGAGAAGACCCACCAGATTTTGAAATCAATGTGTATGCCACGTATAAGCAAAATTAAAGAGTTTCTACAATTGAAAATTTCGGCATTTTTCATACAAGCTCAAAAATACCAAACTGGCAACATTCCAGTAAAATGAAGATTAAAATGTTTTTTTTAAAATATGAAAAACTGAAATATGTTAGTATATGCAATTATTCTACATTTTTAAAAGGAAACATTCACAGGAGAGTGTGATCATTTATCATCCTGACCAGACCTCTCCCACTCTTTTCTCTTTAAAGTTGAAAATGCTGCAATTATTCTGTTACGCCTCATAAAATAGTAAATTATCTCCAATTACTGTAAATTCACAGTAGCAGTAAAAAGCTTGTGTAGAACAACATATTCCCCATAGTCATCTTGAAATTTATTACAATCTCATAAAATTATAACTCAGCAACGAGTTTCAAAAACATGTCTAGTCCATTTTTGTTACCTCTGGGCAGGACTGAGCTGCAAATAATTCCAAGAAACTATCTATCAATAATTATTATTTTTAGCTAAAGGATTCAATCACACTCATGTAGTGATAAATATTTTTCCTATATGATACATTTCTTAAATGTTTCCTCATGTTCGTATGCAGCTAAATTCTCAAAATTCACATTCTGCCACCTCAACACAAGTGAATGGTCTCTGAGCAATACATAAATAAATAATTTTACCCTTATGAACTTAGGAAAAACCTTTCATTTATTTGCCTTCATATTTCTATTTTCATCTAAAAGACAGCACTACCTAGAGAAATTTTTAGCCCTCTTAGAGGAAATATCAAAAACACTGTTTTAAGAGCATGAAGGGTAATCTAGCCTCTGCACAAAAATGTCTTGTTCTTCCCACAGAAACCATAAAGTAAGCACAGCTTCCACCACTGATATTGTAGAATATTAAGTAATTTTTTAAAATTATAATTAGTAATTTTTGTTGGGCATCAGAGTAATGCCAGATACCCTTTCTAAAAATTTAACACAACCAACTGTTCTTTTATTGCCCTGCATGCCATCCAGGCTCTATCCCAGGGCATGCCCTTTCACAGTTTAGGGTTGCTTTGAATATTTCTACAGGAGTTTTCAGACATTAGCCTGTAAACCAAATATGTAGTAAGTTCTCACAAAATTTCTCACTTCCTCACACTCTGAAAGCTATAATGGGCAAACAGAGTAGACTCTAACGATGTGAATAGGATAACATAAAATATTTGAACTTAGATCTTTGTTTGATACCTGGTTCTGTCACTAACTAGCTGGACCTTGGAAATATTTCATTTATTTGGAAATAAATTTCAGGTGCCTTGTCATTAAAATGGGTATGATGATGGTTGCCTCATAGGTGAGAATAGGATTAGTTGAGATAATTAATGGAAAACAAATCGTAGCTGGTCAAGAAAACTGGCCCTCAGCCCATGTTTATAGTTACTATGGCTGATGTTCTTGTTGTTCCCAGTACTACTACGTCTGTTGGGAGTGCCAGAGGATGGGGGCCCAAAAAGCGTAACAAGAAGTTTAGGATTGGTATTAGTGTTCACTGAGAGAAGTGCTTGGGGTTTTACACTGGCAGGGATGTACACAATATTCAAGAGAGGAAAAGGTAAGTGAAAATTAAGAAGGCAGAGTATTTCCTGTACAGGTTGATGAGGTGTTGACTTAGGATCCACACAAAATCTCTAAACAAGCAAAACACTCTCTTATTTGTATCTTCATAAATGAGAAACTCACAGCATAGAGTATTAATAAAACATACCCAACATGACTGAACTAAAGAATTGAAACTTAGGATTTCAAAGTCCAAAGTGAATGCTTTCTTTATTCACATTTTCCAGGCTAGCCCTCTGCCATTTACAAGAGCAGTCTTTCCCATATTCTTCCCTATGCAGATAACCATTTAGTCCTTTCCTATATTGAATCCCATAGTATACTATACTCACTTTATTATAGGATAACGACTTGCTGTATTCTATCACTTTCTACTAAATTGTGAGCTCTGGGAGGTCAAGGAGAATTTTGAATTTTCCATTCAGCTACATATCTCAAAGCCTACACCAAAATCCTGAGTTTCACCTTAGTTGCTTCTCTCCCTCTCCAGTGAGGAGGGCAAGTGGGATTCTATCTGGCCTCTCTGAAATCCACAAGCAGCTCTGCAAATAGAGAAGCGTTGATGTAGAGACTGATTGGCAATAAAATTAATGAGGAAGCCATGGTACCAAATTTTATAGCCTTTCTGTTCTGAACTAAAGTCAAATTCTTGAGCGTAGGAGTTTCTTCTTTAAAGCTCTGTTACTGGAGAGATTAATCTACCAGCAATACACAAAGACAGATTAGTGAGAGGTGGTGGTCCCAATAAAATCATTCATAGGCTAATTAAATTCCTTCTTCACTCAGTTTTACTACAATTAAAATATAAAAGGTCTGTTTACATTTTTGGTGCCTGGATATGTATTGAGAAATACGATATTCTTAAGCAGGTTTTCACTTTGCATTTCTCTGCTTTAATATAACGAAGTCATTATCCGTGTGGGCCCACAGTGCTCCATGTTAAATTCACCAACTGCTGTTCTGCACATTCCCTCAGCCAATTTATTTCAATTTCAGAAGGAGCAACCAACTCCACAGTGGATGACTGCTGACTGCAGTTCCACACCATCACTCTTCAAGAGTAAACTCAAATCAAGGAAAAAGCTTCCACATGTGAACATGGGTATGATCAATCTCCTGTTAGCAGCAGCCGCAGCTTCAGGCCTGATAGACCCCAGCTTCTGCACATGGGGTGCAAAGCTACAGACAGCTCACCTGCCTCTACTACAGGACAGGCTGTGTGTGTGTGTGTGTGTGTGTGTGTGTGTGTGTGTGTGTGTGTGTATTCCATTTTGTGTGTGTGTGTATTACCTTTTATATGTGTGTGTGTATTATACATACATATATTTGATTATTCTCAAATCCATTATTTTCCACTGTTACCTTTCTTCTCAACCTCAGATCCAGATATCCATACACACACACATATATATGTATTATATTATTATATGTATTTTATATATGTGTATATATATAATGTAAAAGAAAAATAGGTTGTATAGAGATTTTCAAACCAAACATTAACACATATAAGAGCTAGGTCATATTTATGGCATTGTTGGTGGTGGCCAGATATCATAAATTCTGTATCATAAATACTTTTAGATGAAATTATATAACTCTTAGGATAACAGCTTAAAACTCATAATTTGCAGAGTTAGGGGCTTAGAGCCTAAATGTTCAGAAATTTTCCACAAATGGCTATCATCAATTTAAAATAGCTGTGTTTACCAAATAAATTATACTAAGCTAGACATGTGGATTAGCAAATCTATAGCACAGAGCTGAGAAAGGAAGCCCTTGGTCCTTCTGACCTCCCTGCTCTTGTCTCTGATTTTCTCTGTTTGCTGATTCCATCAGTTAATTTGTTCTTTATAGAGCTGATCTAGCCTGTTGTTTGACAAGACCCTTTTCTCTTGAACTACATTATCACTTACCCCATTACCATGTACTTGTGAATAGCATATTAGAATGAGTCATTTTGCCACTTAACGTGTGGTTATGAATTATTGGTTGTGTATTGTTGTACTCCACTAAAACTATGATTTCAATATAGAAGCTGATGTTTTGAATAATCAGTAGTCTCTCTACTGGGTTGGGTTTTTCAAAATTTGGGTTGTGCATGATCAAAAGGTTAAATATTTTTCAAGTGAAACATTAAGAACAATGTTTTCATGTAATTTGGATAGAGAAGCCATTTTGTTCAATCTATATACAATTTTCATGTGCTAGTCTTGGTGTAAAAACTAATGGTAGACTGTCTTTTTCTGCTCTTGTTTAAAATGATAGTAATCAAGTTTACCATCTCCACCATTTAATGAAGCAAAGAGCACTAGAATAGAAATTAGGAAGGAAATAAAAGGAGCATTTAGTGAATGTCAATGTTTGATAACACAATGTTGTACACGTGTTGGCTCCTTTAGTTTCCACAAAGCCAAAATGAAGTAGTTATTGTCTGAGTTTTAGAGGTATTAGGAAATTTACCAAATGTGCCCTGCGAGCTCTTTAAATGCTGTATTCCACAAGCTCCCCATCCTGAGCACTCTAATTTTTTATGGAACATAATTTACCTGGGTGATCTCATCTCTTTACTTGGTTTCAATTGCTGCTTATATACTCTGATTACTCTCAAATCCATTCTTTTCCACTGTTACCTTTCTTCTCAACCTCAGATCCAGATATCTAGCTGCCTACTAAATATCTTTCTTGTCCCTAGACACTTCATCCTTCAAATACCCACTTTTGAATTCCCTATTCTCTACTCTGTTACCTGTACTCTTCAGTGGTTGCTGGTACCATCCAGCCAAAGTAGGAAAGGGCTGCTCATTTTCTTTTTCTCCATTACCCCTAATACATTCCTACAAATTTTACTTCCTCAATAATGTACAAAAGCAACTAGAGAATCTGTCTGTGCTCTCCACTCTCACTAACTTCCTATTGTGTCTATCATCATCTCCTGGCTGAACTTTTAACAGGTCCTCCTGCCTTGAGTCTTAACCTCCTGAACTTTGTCCTCCATATTACTGCTGGAGAAGTCAGTAGAAAACAATGCACGTATGCCAGTTTGCTTTTTAAAAACGTTTAATGGTTCTCCATTTCCTGGAAAAAACAGGCCAAGGTCCCTAACAAGGCCCTCCTTGATCTGGCTCATGCTATCTTCTATAAAACTTCACCCCTCTTCAGTTTTTGACCCATGACTTTTTTCTCCAGACATACAACCTCTTATATTTTTTCTCACATAATATGATTTTTCTTTAGTCATAACTTTTCTTCAGCTGAGGTCCTATCTGCTCTTTCACTTTGCCTATCTGACTCCTCACTCTTTAAGATTCAGTAAATGTCACTATCACCAGAAATCCTTTTCTGATCCAGTTTTACAAAAATGTGGAAGGATCTTAAATTTTGAAAGTTGTCACTATCACCAGAAATCCTTTTCTGACCCAGTCTTACAAAAATTTGTAAGGGACTTATATGTTGGAAGTTAACTAAATGTCTAGAGTGTTGACTAGATCAGTAGTGTTAGAACTTAGTGAGCAGAAATATATGCTTGCAAATGAACTCAAAAAACTCAGGACTCACTGAAACAAAAAGGAACATTTCAAATCATTTTGGAAGATTCCTTTACTTCCTGAATTAATTCATAAGTTGTTTTTTTTTTTTCCTCAGCTAAATTACTTAAATAGCTTTATTCTCCTTTTGAGTAAGGACGGAGGCTAATTAGGCATCCTCCAAGGCACAGATGGGAAAAACATCATCTCCCTCCTCTTTTCTTAATCCCCAGTATAGCCAGACATAGTGAAGGTCCCAGCTGCCTCCTAAAGACCTGCTGTGGAACAACAGGGTCTAAGAGACTAGGCCAGCCAATCAAGCTTAACATTTGCATGCAAAGTCCTCCCAGAAGCAAGGAATTCAGCTCCCTGGCTCCATATCTGTTCTACTGCTTATGGGCAATAGCATCACACAAAGAAATAGGCCTGTGCTTAGGAAAGAAAAATATTTACCCAAGTCAGAATGTTCATATGTGGTGATGAGAAGCCAATCAATTTAAGAAGACAGAGCAATTAATTCATATATTAGTTTTAAAAATAAAAATTGACATAAACATGGAAAAATAGACACTGTGGACTACTAGAAGGGGGAGAGAAAAAGGGGGCATGGGTTGCGATTCCTCAAGGACCTAGGAATAGAAATTCCATTTGACCCAGCAATCCCATTACTGGGTATATATCCAAAAGATTACAAATCGTTCTACTATAAGGACACGTGCACACGAATGTTCATTGCAGCACTGTTTACAATAACAAAGACCTGGAACCAACACAAATGCCCATCGACGATAGACTGGATAGGGAAAATGTGGCACATATACACTATGGAATATTATGCAGCCATCAAAAACGATGAGTTTGGGTCCTTTGTAGGGACATGGATGAACCTGGAAACCATCATTCTCAGCAAACTGACAGAAGAGCAGAAGATCAAACACCGCATGTTCTCATTCATAGGCGGGTGTTGAACAATGAGAACACATGGACACAGGGAGGGGAGCACTACACACTGGGGTCAGTTGGGGGGAAACAGGGGAGGGACGGTGGGGGGTGGGGAGCTGGGGAGAGATAGCAAGGGGAGAAATGCCAGATGTAGGTGATGGGGAGGAAGGCAGCAAATCACACTGCCACGTGTGTACCTATGAAACAATTTTGCATGTTCTTCACATGTACCCCAAAACCTAAAATGCAATAAAATAAATAAATGGGAAAAAAAAAAAGAAAGAAAAGCTACCTATTGAGCACTAGGCTCACTACCTAGGTGTAATATTCCCATGTAGATCTGCACCTGTACCCACTGTATCTAAAATAAAATTTAAAATTAAAAATATATATATATATAAATGCAAAATTTGAGAGGGAGAGCTGCATAAAGCAGCTTCAAGGATTTTTATCTTTCTTGAATTTCTATTCAGCAATCAATGTTTCACACCCATAGTACATAAGTATCAAAACTAACATATTATCAGTAAAACTGGATTTGGATGGCATAACTTATCCACAGTATCCTTTAAAACATGATTGTTCCCCATGTACATCAGCTGAGTGAACTATAAGTATCAAAGAAATCTACATGAAAAAGGTATGTTTATCTAAAAGTTATATGATGTTTCACATGATTAAATTCTAAGAAGATGTTCCTAAATGTCTCATTCTTACAGCTGCAAAGCAATGTTGACATCATCCGATCCAAATTCCCTGCTTTGCAGCAGAAAATCCAATGCATGTAGCAGTTCAGTGACTTTAATGATGGCACAGCCAGTGTTAGCCTAGAAACCAAGGTGTCTGACCTTAAAGGAAGTTCATATATACACACACACACTATCTATCTATCTATCTATCTATCTATATATATATATCTATATATATATATATATATTCAAGTTATATATATATATATATATATATATATATATATATGATTGGTGATAGATGTATGAACATATGCATATATATATATATCCAGGTTAGGAATCTGTTTTCCTTCAGATTACTCCCAGCCACTGCCTTCTCTCTTCCTTCTCCTCTGGCAAACCCACTTCCCAATCACAAGTATCCCATTTCCCACTTACACACTGCTCACCACCCAGAATCCAGAATGTCGGGATTGAGTCCTATTCCCAAGAGACTCACTTCAAGCCACCTCTTTCCCAGACATTGCTGGACTTGGCATCTGAATGTTTTTGTTCTGCAGTAGATAGCCTCATATGCTAATCGAGGGTTAAAGCTTTGTCTGTTGGGTTTCCTCTAACATCCTATGACTAATCTTCAGTGAAACATAGGGAAAGCTTTCAATGGCATCAAAAAGGCAGACTGCCATTCAACATTGCTAGCCTCTGACTGATTCCAGAAGTAAAGCCTCTGTAATAAAGTATTTAATTTTACACTTCTGTTCTATCCCCACTCAGGACTTGCTAATCACAATCACCCCCTCACTCCACAATCTGCTCCCATGCCTATTTCTTAGTGTGGGTATAAGGTCAGGCCACAGATGGCCAACAAGCAATGAGTTTGCTACACTTGTGTACTGAGCCACCAGAGGGGCTAATAGAAAGGAAATTTTCTTATTAGATGCTTTCAAAAAATAAAATTCTTGAGCCTAAGTATTGTCTTTAATGCCCTAAAGGCAGATCTTGTGTAGAGAAGTCAAACCTTGTACTTGCTTAAATATCAAGAACCTGTCAATGTATTGAATGATATACAACACAGTAGATGTGATTCAAGTCAACTAGTGCTTATTGAGTTCCTAACACAAGACAGCCTGATATATACAAAGAAATGAAAATCCCTGCTTCCATGGTAAAGAAGAACTAGGAAAAGCTGTATGTAACCACACAGTTTAATGAAAATGTTCTGCTCTTGTCATTGCTTTCAGCACTTTTTGAAGTAGATGTCTTGTTTATCTTATTTCCTGGCAAGATTTATAAGAGTCTTCAAATTATAGATCTTTAGCACAAGTCTTGAGTACACTCTCATTTCTTCAAACTCATCATCACTCATATAATTAGATGTAAAAGACTGTAGAAAAATATAAAATACCTTTGAAAGAAATCAATAAAGAGATTCATATTTCAAATGTACGTGAACTTTTAACTAGTTATTAAAATTTTCCAATAAATTGAGCTATTACAAAACTGGAATATACTTAATTCAGATTCCAGATGTGATGAGTAAGGCACATTTTTCTGGTCATAAATAAGTTCCATTCATTGTATTGCCTATAAATTGAGTCTGGTAAGTTTGAGTGAGAGATATTTGAGCATTATAATATTTAAGGTAATGCTTTGTTTCCATCAAGTTCTTAGTAAATAATAAATTCTCAGTTATTTTGAGAAAGATGGCTTTTATTTTCCCCATATTGCCTAAGCCTCCAAGTTATAACTCTAACTATTCATCCAACTCACCCTATTTTTTATATAAATGATGCCACCTCCTAAGTAAAGTGATCATTAACATCCATCATTTTTAAAAGCAGTTCCACTGAAAATGAAGAATTATAATTCCTAGTTTTACAAGAGGGAATTTTACCTTTTCTGTAGAGGCAAGTTCTACAGCCACCCACAGAAACTTGTATGTTTAATTCAGTTATGATGGAAATAATAAAATATCTTCTAAAAGCTCCAAACTATTTTACCATTTTATTGACGAGTTTCTAGTAGGCTCTAACACTAAGCAAAACAGAAGCTAGTAGATTTCTAGGCAGAACCTACCTTAATGGTCCATCTATCTAAAAATGTGCTTTAAGGTGCTGCCTCAGCATTACAATTCCTATCAATGGGTCTGGTACTCAGTAACACCCTGTTATTTCTAAAAATCTCTAAAATGCAATGTGCATATCAGGGGTGTGTGTGTGTGTGTGTGAGTGTGTGTGTGTGTGTGTGTGTGTGTGTGTATGTGTTTGTGTGTTTAGCTACCATCTCAGAAATCAGGTAAGCAAATCCTTGAGGAAACAAAATAGGAAACTATGTTAAAAATAGTAACACCTAATGTTTATTTCTTTTGGTCCTCTAGGTACTAACATCATCTCTATTCTACAGATGAGGAATCTGAGGCTCATAGGGACTGAGTAACTTGGTCAAGGCTATGCTCTTAACCACAGCACTGCATTATTGTATTGAAATCAGCTTGTTTACTTACAATTTAGAAACACATTTACTGCATAAATCCAGTGCTACTGTGCATAGAACCTTATTATACTTTTTTCCTCTGGCTAAAATAAAATTGAAGCACTTTACATTTCCTTAATTTTCAGCAGGTGTCTAAAGTTTCCTTTTTTCATTTTCTGGTGTTAAAACTGAACGAGTTCAAATTAGTGATTCCTGATAAATATGGAATAAATAGAAATGCTTTTTAAAAATTAAAGAATATTAGTTCTTTATTTCATTGACCAGTAAATTAGCAAAAAAAGGGGAAAAGTCTTGAAGAGCTTTACTCTTCCCCTTAAGTGAGGAAAAGGCTAATTAAAAACTCTCTAATGCCAATAGGAGAAACATATTTCCCACCCTGCTTCTGTTTTTGTATTGCTCTTGTTGTGTTTTTGGCTAACATTTATCAAGCACATACTATGTGCTAGGCACTGTGACAAAAACCTGCATCTAAACATGCAATGCTTGTCACAACCCCATGGGGTTTTCCTGAAATAAGCCACATTAAAATTGTCAGAAAGAAAACCTCTTGCAAATAGCTGATCAAAATGCATCCTCCAAAAGCCATCCTCTAACTCACACATTTTGACTCTGCCCTAAACATAGCCAGAAGTACGTTGTCTTTCAAAATTATGTGGCCTGCCATAGGAAAAAATTCTCCAGCACCAATGTGATGTAATTGGAAGAACATAGATTCCTAGTGTTTGAATATACCCTTTGTAACTTTCTTGCTGTATGATCTTGGAGACAATACCAAACCTCTCAGAATCTTCATTCTCCTAACTGAAAAAGGATTATGCCAAACTCATAGTCTTCTGAGATTACAACTTATGACTCTTCTTTGGTTTGTCATGAGGTAGGATATAGATAACATACAGATAACCTGGAAAAAAGAGTGCCCAACAAATAATAGGGTAACTACTCTCACCATCATCATCATCACCACCATCACCATTGTCATCATCAGCATCATCACATGATACATTCTTAGATTTTTGGGGGGAAAAATAGGTAGGAAACGAATAGAAAATAAGACTCCTCCATGTGGTAGTTGTATATATTATACATACACAACAATATATGAAGTCATTTCATGTTTGGTAACTAGACAATTATATCCCTACTCTTTTTTTAATATTATTAATCAGATGTTCAGTACATAAAGATTAAAAATTAAGTATGGAGTAATTTGAGTATAATTGAAGAACTTAATTTGTTTCAAATGAAACTAAGGGAAAAAAAATCCTGGAGGAAAGCCAGTAAAGAAAGGAGGGAAATTGAGAGAAGGAGAAAAAGTTGAAATGTCAATGTTTTTTTTTTTTCCATTCTCTGCCCTTGTGGGTTTTTGTTTTGTTTTTGGGTGGGACTATAACATAGCATATGCATCCTTGCATCTTTTTATTTCTCATGATGAATAATCCATCCATTCTTTTGTACGTGTCATAGGGCTTAGCAGATTGCTTTATGACAGAAGGTTAAATCATAGAATCCTCAAAAGAATGGGCAGAACTCATTATAAACTGTGCAAATGGAAAATAACATGTATCAATTTCTTTTCCTGTTTTCTTCTTGCTACTTCAGACTTTATTCTTCTTTGGCAAACATTGCAGAGCAAGAAAAATATTCAGAGGCTGGATGCAGTAGCTCGGGCCTATAATCTCAGCAATTCGAGAGGCCAAGTAGCTCGGGCCTATAATCTCAGCAATTCGAGAGGCCAAGGCATGAGGATCACTTGAGTCCAGGAGTTCAAGACCAGACTGGGAAACATAGTGTGACTCCTGTCTCAAAAAAAAAAAAAAAAAATCAACTGTGTGTAGTGGCTCATGCCTGTAATCCCAGCCACATGGGAGGCTAACACAAGAGGATTGCTTGAGCCTGGGAGGTGGATACTGCATTCAGCTGTGATTGCACCACTGCACCTCAGCCTGGGCAACAGAGCAAGCCCCCGTCTCAAAAAAAAAAAAAATGAAAAGAAAAGAAAAAGAAAAAGAAAGAAAGTGCTCAGAGTTCTCAGCATATTTTTACAAAATTTAAAATATAAAAACTATATTATTCCTTTGACTGCTCTAATATCAATATGCAGCTTGCTAATATGCATATCACATTCCTGAATAAATGACATTCACTCATCCTGGAACAGGTAGTGCCCAAGTTTCTTCATGTCTTTGCACAAAGGCCTCCTTATCAAAGAAGACTTTCCTAACCTCTGCAGGAAGTAAGTTCCCCAGCTTATCAATCACTACCCTCCTTATCTGGCTTTTTCTTTATTTTCTTTAAAGCACTTCTTGCAATGTAACCTATCTATTTATTTAGTGTTATTGTCAGTCCATTAAAAAGTAAGCTCCATGAGACCATGGATTTTTTTTTTTTGCTTCGCTACTGTATGTCATGGTAGAAAATTTCAACAATAATTATTTCAATGATAATGCAGTGATTAGTGAAGAGTGAATATTAAAGACTATTATCTTCTGGAAGAGCAAAGTTCTAATTGATTAGATATCAGAGACTGACAAAAATTAATATCAGCACGTTTAAAATACATAGCTGATATATTGAATGTGTAACCCATAAATACGGCCATTATTAAAAGTGGTTGGGTTTTTTTGTTTTGTTTGTTTTGTTGTTGTTGTTTGTTTGTTTTTAAGACAGAGTCTCACTCTGTCCCCAGGCTGGAGTGCAGTGGCACAATCTCAGCTCACTGCAACCTCCACCTCCCAGGTTCAAGCGATTCTCTTGCCTCAGCCTCCCGAGTAGCTGGGACTACAGGTGCACACCACCACACCCAGCTAATTTTTGTATTTTTAGTAGAGACAAGGTTTCACCATATTAGCCAGGATGGTCTTGATCTCTTGACCTTGTGATCTGCCCACCTCAGCCTCCAAAAGTGCTGGGTTTACAGGCATGAGCCACTGCGCCTGGCCAAAAGTGTTTAATAATGTGCTAGAATTGTCACTTAACGCCAGTGAAATAGCCACTTTGGAGGATTTATATAAGCAGTGTTAAATAGCCTCATTTAAGTTGTCTATCTGGACACCTCAAAATGGTGTAAGAATTATTTTCAGACCCAGAATAAGACAGTGTCCTGGATAACCTGGATCCGTAGTGAGCACGTTTAAGGGGTACTAGGGAGTAGGGACTCTCTTACCGTATCTTGGACTCAAGATTGTAATTAGGGTAGGGTTTACCAGGGGCATTAATTCCGTGCTTATTTGTCAACCCTATGGGTGTCTATACTCAATTCAGTAAATCTCTGGCTTTCAACTTGAGAATTAGCACATGATACTTATTTACAATTTTATGACATTGACATTGGTGAGAGACTCCTATGTAGGACTACAGCCTACCAGGAAGAGACTACTGGGGGTCTGCTGGCAGCATCTCTTAGCATTTAATCTATTGTCTCACAGTGTTAATTTGGCCCCAAAATTTTATATTTTATTCCACAAAATGAAAACTTAGGAATTATCTGGACTGATCTTCCTCTGAAAGCAGACAAATGACATTTGTTACTTAAGCATATTTTTTTAGAGCTTCATTCTCTTCCACCAGGTTGTTCATCAGAGTGTTCCTCCCAGAGGCATAAACAAGCTCTAGGAGATGGAGTTTTCTCCATCTTCTAACATTCCAAAAATAAATTTTAGTGCCCCTCACACATTGCCTTTCTGGCAAATGCCTGACTGGCCCACACTTAATCTGATTTTGACTTAACATAGCGCTGGTTGAAAAAGATGTGAAAAACATGGGCAGTTTTCATGAAACAGATTGTGGTTCTTGAGCTTAGTCATGATGAAGAGCAAGAGTTTTGAAGCCCGTGTGGGTGGTAACAACCATCTGAATGTGGGAAAGTTCCTTAATGTTTCTAAAGCTCAGATTCCTCAGTTGTAAGATGGGAATAATAGCAGTACCTAGCTCAGAGGACTGATGTGAGAATACAAGTAGGCACCGAACAACGTTGTCTTAGGCCTGAGCAGAACAGTGAACATGAAAATGACTATCACAGAGTAGTTCACCATGTCTGTTGTTTTCATGTGCTGCCAAAATCCTGCATTTGTGTGGCTGTTTCTGTTTCCAGCTGTCTTTAATCAACCACACAGAAGACAAGAAAAAGCTCATAGGAGTCCTAGAAAAAAATGGTTACTTTGTCTTTATTCTGAGCAATAAAAGGGCCCTTCTTTAGGAAGGAATGTTGGATCAGGCTGGAGATGGTGATTAACATTGTTTATATGGTTTAAATTCAGCTACTTAGGAAATGAAACGTCTGTGCTGATAATAAAAAGATCATAGATAGATAGATGGGTAGATAGATAAACGCATGATAGATGAATAGGTAGATGGAAAAACAGAAACAGTTATAATATAGATAGGTGGATGAGTAGATAGGTGGATGGACACAGAGATAAAAACATATATGGGTACACAGGTGGATAGTTAGATAGACAGATTAGATAGATAAAGAGGTAGCCCAGGCACAGTGGTTCACACTTATAATCCTGGAACTTTGGGATGCCAAGATGGGGGTGGATCTCTTGAGCCCAGTAGTTCAAGACCAACCTGGGCAACTTAAGGAGACCGTGTCTCTGAAAAAATGAAAAGATTAGCCAGGTGTAGTGGCTCGCACTTGTCATCCTAGGTACACAGGAGGCTGAGGTAGGAGCACCCGTTTGAGCCAGGAGGTTGAAGCTGCAGTGGGCCACAGCACTCCATCCCAGAACGAGTTTCAGTCTCCAAAAAAAGATAGACAGTTAAGATGATTGATTGATTGATAGATAGATACATAGACACATAGATAGACAGATACATAGACACATAGATAGACACATAGATAGATAGAGAAAACAAACCTTGGAACTCCCTGCCCCTTTTGAGTTACAGCTGAACACATTTATGTTTTAAGTCTATGCTCTTCAGGCATGAAGCACTCAAGTTGCAGGGAAAACCTGGCACATTTTCCTAGAACTTCTGATTTGTTGATACCCTATTAAAATCGTCAACATGCCCCTGCACAATTGGATAAAATCCAAATTTCTATATAGAACATAAGAAACCTGTTATTATCATACTTACATTACTAACTTCTGTTCCTGTCAGTACTTCCTACTCTTCGAGCCAAGCTGAATTTACTGGTAATTCCCTGAACGCATTATGGTTTCTACATGATTTCTATATGCTATTCTTCCTATAATTTTGCATTTGTGTTTAAAAAAGTATAGATATAAGACAAAACAAAAAATTTATATTTATATTTTATAGAACAAAAGCTTAAAGAAACAGTGGCATTTTATGTTAGAGAAGCATGGCTGTGGGTTAGAGTCCCCCTGACCCTCCTGATGGTATCCTTTTTCTCTCCTTTGCCTTTATGGGTACTTTGGTGAAAATTTTTAGAAATGCATGGTTAACCAAAGGACTGAAATAATTGGTGTGGCCTGACTCATAAAGCCTTCACAAATTTTGTTTTATTATGCTTTTATTTTAGCAATGTATGAATTCATTTTTGCTAATACTAAATACACCTGCTACTAAGGTGTTGTTGATTAGATGATACGTTCAGCAGAAAGGCAATGAGATGCAATGGAAAACGGAGCACAGTTTGCTATGGGCAGGAGATAAAAGGCATAGATGCATGCTAAGCTAAAGAAAGATCAAATATTCAATAAACCCATGAAACTTTCCCTTTTCGGTCTATAAAAGAGCATGGTCAAGCTGATAAAAGTTCTACTGAAAGGAAGAGTCACTGTTGAAAGGAGATCAATTGAGTAGTGTATTGACCATGGATGCAATTTTCTACAGCTTTGTAGAAATATTGATGTACTCTAGGAGGGATTACATTATAAAGTGTGCTGCCTCATTCACCATATTTGAGTATTTTAACCCCACTAAGTATGAGTGTCAGCAAAGATTTAGTACTTGAAAGTGTACTAAGAGTTCAAAATGGTTAAGAATCTCTGAGTTAAATTTTGCATTTTAAATCGAGAGACTTACCAACACCTTTTATCATCATACCAGAACCAGAAAATCAGGGGTGGGGAGGAGGCAGTGGCTTTTAATATAGTAAACCTCAGTATAAATGTATAAAATTCCATTTAAGTTACAGTGCTTGCATGGAATGTAAAGTTATAACAAAGATGATTAAAATATGAGTATATTATAAACATTTATAGAAATGTAGTATTTTGCAAATAGTAAAGACCTCCACAAATGGTCAGATGGAGAGAATTACACATATACAAAACAATTAAGTAACATTTTAAGATTAAAAATTTGCAGATCTTTATCACAAACCTTTATAAAAGCAAGTAAACTTTTTTTTCTTTATACATAGAAACATGGAAAATTAGCTAAGTTTCAGTTGGAATGTGGGGTATACAATTTTAGCCATGAAAGCAGAATTTTTATGTTCATCTGGAAAGAATTTCTTTTCAGGTATAAAGTATTTTTCCACAGTAAGCTGTAACTGAGTGATTATATATGTATTCATGTGAGACGCTTTTGAGAGCGAAGGTGCTAAAACAAATTTAAAAGTATTAATTGATCATTAGCAGGCTTTGCCCAGGCTTTTCTATGAGCAAACTGGAACACACAGTTAATCAAGGAATAATAGCTACTGCCCCAATATCATTTGCCATTGTATGTATTATATTGTCCACCATCTCTAAACTCTCTGAGTCTCACCATTGTATTGTTCAGAGACAATTCTCCATGGATGTCTGTTTCCACACATCTTCAGAGCACAGGAATTGGGTGCTTTGATTCCAGATGATCTTTTCAAGAACTTTTGTATGGCAAAGAGCTTCAGAAGCTAGAAATTTGAAGCAAAGATCAAGTTCATTTGTTTGTATCTTTTATAAGATTTGGGTTTTCTAAGATTAGGATTTCTCAGTTCTGACTTAAACCTACCATTTGAACATCATCTGCTTGGGCCATGCCATATTACCCCCATGGGACTTGGGACTTGGGATGTCAAGGGGAATTTGCACAAATATAAAGCTCATGCTACTTGTTATGTCATAAATAATTAAGTCCTTTGTCTTTGAACCAGGAGTCTTAAGTCTTCTGCTAGCATCCATGAATTTATAGCATGCTAACTTGTTAGTTTACAAGTAGGTCAGAACCTCAGTCCCTTCATAGTTCTTAACACACATCTACAGGGCAAAGGTAAAACAAATAAACATTATAATAGTGATATTCAATCCAGTTGCATGTTAGACAGGGCACTGAACAGAGATTTGGAAATAAACTGTAATCCCATTGGATTACAACCATTTTGAGTTACTCTGAGCAAATTATTTCACTTCTTTCTGCTACTCAGTTTTTTTCCTTTTTTTTTTCATAAAGGAACTTTTGCTAAAATGCAAATGTGTGCATGTGTGTATTCTTTTTTCTTATTTGCCCTTTTTTAAATTATACTTTATAAGATACATGTGCAGAAAATACAGGTTTGTTACATAAGTATACACGTGCCATGGTGGTTTGCTGCACCTATCAACCTGTTATCTGCATTAGATATTTCTCTTAGTCTCTAAAGTTTTTGAGAGAGGATGGTGGCCCTGTAAGGTATATCTCTAAATTCTTAGAAGTTCTTATTTTTTTCAGTGTTTTTCATAACTCTGTCCCTTACTCCTTCCACAAGGGTTGTGTGTGTGTGTGATAACTTAAAAATCAGAGAATATTAGATATGGGAAGCTCCTGAGAGATTATGTACTTTAGAGACTTCCATAATTATGTTCTGATGAATCCTAGGGTTTCTTCAGAGAAAATTTAGGGTCTCCAAAATACTTGATTAAACTTTAATTGATATATATTTTAATTAATTTTTAAACTAATAAAACAACATGTGTACTCAGATGTTATAAGCCAAGTGGTAACACATAGAAGACCATCAATGAGTCAACTTATATATTCACTGACCTTAAAAATGCAAATGCCATGAAATTCCATTTCTAAAACAAATCTACACTGATGATATATTTATTTTGACTGTTTTTCTATGGAAAGTTTAAAACAATAAATCACTTTGAACAGCTTATTTTACAAATCAGAAACATGAAATACTAACAGGAATATTAATATGATAAAAGAAGGTAGTTAATTCTAGTAAAGAGAAGACAGTGGAGGCAGGAAGTTAGCTGTACATGTATGGAGCTGTGATCATTTAGTTGAAGATTTTTATTCCTTTTGAGTTGAGGGTCACATTTTGTTTCTTTCGAGTTTTTGTAGTTAAATCCTGCAATGCTTTGGAGTGCAGTTAACCAGAGTGAGTTTTCTTCCTATTAGAAATTGTTATCAAAGGTTTTGTTATAACTAAACAGCAAAGAAATGAATAATCCCATTAAAATTATGCAAAGGACTGAATAAACATTTATCAAAAGAAGACATACAAATGGGCAAGTATATGAAAAAAATGCTAAACATCACTAATCACCGGACAAATGCAAGTCAAAGCCACAATAAGATCATCTTACCCCAGTTAGGATGGCTATTATCAAAAAGACAAAAAATAGCAAATGCTGGTGAGGATGTGGAACTCTCATACATTGTTTGTGGGAATGTAAATAGAACAGCCATATGGTAAACAGTATGGAGTTTTCTCCAAAAATACCTGAAAATAGAACTATCATGAGAGCAATTTCATGGCTGGGTACCTATCCAAATGAAAGAAAATCAGTATATCAAAAGGACTCCTGCACCCCCTGTGTTTATTGCAATACTATTCACAACAGCCAAGATATGGAATCAACCTAAGTGTTCATCAGTGGATGAATAAAGAATATGTGGTATATTGGTATATATGTATATATATATACCCATATACAATGAAATACAATTCAGCCTTTAAAAAATGATGAAATCCTGTTATTTGCAACAACATGGACGGAGTTGGAGGCCATTGTCAAGTGAAATAAACCAGAAGCAGAAAGACAAATATCACACGTTCTCACTCACATGTGGAAGCTAAAAACATAGTTTCTCTCATGGAGGAACAGAATAGCATGATAGTTACCAGAGGCTTGGAATGTGACAGTCGGGGTGGGATGAAGAGAGGGCGATTAAGGAGTTAGTTAGATAGAAGGAGTAAGTTCTAGTGTTTGGTAGCACACTAAGGTAACCATAGTTAACAACAGTATACTGTGTGTTGTATATTTCAAAATAGCCAGAAGAGGATTAGTTGCAGTGGCTCATATCTGTGATTTCTGCACTTTGGGAGGCCAAGGTAGGAGAATCACTTAAGCCCAGGTGGTCAAGGCTGCAGTGAGCCTAGGTGGTGCCACTGCACTCTAGCCTGGGTGACAGAGTGAGACCCTGTCTCAAAAAACAAGCAAACAAACTACAAGGGAAGATTTGAAATGCAAAGAAATGATAAATGCTTCAAGTAATGGATATTCTAAATACCCTGTTTTGATCATTACTTCTTGTATGCATGTATCAAAATATCACCTATACCCCATAAATGTAGGGCTAAGGGCCCCACAGGGTCATGGGTTGTCCCCTATGCTGTGCTGAGGCATAGGATCCGAGAAATAAAGAGACAGGACACAGAAGTACAAGAAAAACGCAGCTAGGCTCATGGGGGCCACGCCACCTATAAGTGGAGACAGGCAAGGCCCTCAATGTCCAGATGCATCTGTATTTATTGAGTATAGGTTAGGGGGCAGTGTAGTGAGTGAAGTCATCTTTAAGGATAGTGATAGGGTCGTGAGCAATAAAACAAGGGGTCCACCCCCATTAGGTCACCTAGGCTAGGAGGTGGACAGTGCACAGCAAGGGGTCCACCCCTATTAGGTCATCGAGGCAAGGAAGTGGGCCATGTGCAGTAAGGGGTCCATCCCCATTAGGCCACCGAGGCATGGAGGTGGGCCGTGTGCAGTGAAGAGGGTGCAGTGTGCAATATCTCTATCATGGGCATGCTATTCCTAAGAAGATCTATAGAAGGATGCTTAAGCCACACAGCAGTGACAGAGCTGTCAGGGTCTACCGCCACCTGCTGGCAGCTTCCAATGAGTCCTATAGGAGGATGCTTTTGGAGATAGCACAGTAACAAGAGCTGATAAAGTTCACAGTCACCAAGGTGCGATTATCCAGAGGGGTTTTGAGCCCTCGGATGCTCGAGGGACTGCCAGTCTAAGGGCAGCCTTCCACAAGAACTGGAGCAAGGTCCTACAACTCCTTTATCAGGAGGAGTGGCTCTTGCCCCAAGCCTGCTATACAGTGGGTATCTTTATGGTACTGAATGCTGCCACCTTGGCCATGGATTCTTGTCCTGGTGTAACTGTTTTTCTCTTAAATTATGCTCTGCACTGTGTCTGCTCCAGACATTCTTCCAACTATAAGCTTCTTATTCCTTAATTCATGCTCTGTACCATGTCTACTCTAAGCATTCCTCCGATTATGAACTAAGATATAGTTTTAGATAGATAGATAGATAGATAGATAGATAGATAGATACACATATATATGTGGAAATAACTGAGTGGTAAGATATTCCTTAGGCACTCATTCTATGAACTAATATATGATTATATATAGAGGATTATGTAAAGAGAAATAATTGAGTAGTAACACTATAAACTGAGATATTCTTCAAGCCCTAACTCCATAAACTAATATATGATTATATATAAAGGATTGTATAAAAGGAAATAACTGAGTAGTAACACTATAAACTGAGATATTCTTCAGACACTAATTGTGCCAGGATCCTGCTTAGCTCTCCTTCCTCAGTACCTATATGATGGGTTACCCACACATAAGTATTTACAAATATTATGTATCCAAAAAAAGTTAAAAGGCTTTTATATGCATCCCTTCTTTGGAATTGCTACCTCTAATGATGAGATGATAGACCTAAACTTGGGAGAAACCAACCAGAATGAAAAAGAGATATTTATAAAAGACAATATGGAAGAAAAACCACAGAACTTAATGGCAGGTACAAGTTCAAAAAAAAATTAAACATTGCTCTTGCATCCTGGTGACTGGGAAAATGATTATATTGGTGACAGAAACATGAAAGTAGAACAGAGTAACCAGTTTTGGAAGGAAAAATTATGAACACAATTTCAGAAAGATAGGAGTTTGAAGAGATAGCAGAATGTCTGCTATAAATCCCCAATGAACAGATCAGAATTGAGGAGAAAGGCCTAGGTAGAATTATAGATTTGGCAGTCATCTGTGTCCATAGATTGCAGGCTTCGTATATCAGAAATTATCTGTTATTCTTGAAACTGGACGTGCTGATCATGTGGCAATTTTCTGCCGCTCTTTCCAATAAAAAGTCAACATTCTGATTTCCCTATGACTCAGTAAATTGCCTCAAATTTCATACACTGTTTTTCTTGTTACTGGGTGTCAAACCCAAATCTACCTTCACTTTAAGTGTAAACGTTTTAAAACTATGTTGTGTATATGCAAACTGAATTTTTACATATTCCTTTACCTGAGAAACATGGAAGCATGGAAAAAAAACAATAATAAATCATTTCCCTAAATCAATGTAGGGAATCCAGGCTTACAAAGGCATATTTGAATTACCATAAAAGAAAAGGAGACCTGACAATTTCTGTTTGATTGTGGGATATATAGCATCATCAAAATGACAAGGTAAATGCTGAGGAACATTTTTCTGAATGTTGGAAGAATTGACTGGGTATTCAGCAGAAACTGAATGAAAATGTCAGGGTAACAATGGCGATTTTGCAGTTTATCACACTCTGATGACTGGTACATAGCAAGATTTGATCATGGCTTCATAAAATAAGAAATTGAACTTTCAAAGACATTGCTGATACTAGAATATACTGGAATGCTCCCTTATTATGCATTCAAGTTTTTTTAATAGTATATTACTTGGCTAATATTTATGTCTCTTTCATCCCTTAAGTCTACATACTTTTAAATTTATTTCTTTGCACATATAAAATTATTCTAAGCTTAACTCAGGCACTAATAAATAAGTAACAAGGGCTCAGTTAGTATCAATTACATGCCTAGCACAGGGCTGGGCATTTTAAGTTTAAGACATTCTAAGAGAATAGAACGGTGGTTGCCAGGGGCCAAGAGATGGAGAAAATAAGGAGATGTTGGTGTAAAGGTGCAAACTTTCCATTATAAGATGAATAAGTTCCCGGGATCTAATGTAGAGCATGTAAATTATAGATAATAATATTATATTGTACACTTGAAATTTGCAAAGAAAGTAGATCTTATTCTCACCACACACACACAAATGGTAACAATGCCTTAACTAACTTGATTGTAGTAATTATTTCACTATATATATATATATGTACTAAAATATCATGTTGTACACATTAAATTCATACACTTTTATTTGTAAATTATACCTCAATGAGGCTAGGCTGGGAATGTGAGCCAGAACCTCTGGCATCATGCTAGTCAAGGCATTTATAAGATGTTATATAATTACTGTGTTCCTTTTGTAAAGTCTCAGTTTCAATAGTTCATAAATTATTTATTCATTATTGGTGTCTCTGACAAGATAAATAAATATGAAACAGCCTTGCACTTAAGGGGGAAAAGCCTATGAAAAAATTACAAGCTACTTGGGAAGCCTTATTTGGATACTAATAAAGTAAGTTGCTCCAGATTTATTCTGTAATAAGGAAGAGTGACAGAGTTGGATGATTTACAGGAGCATCTTGCTTTCCATAGTAAAAGGCACTCATTGGAACATCAGCTTGTTCAACTCCATGCCTTTACTTTTAGAACCACAGGAAACAGGGGTCAATGATGGTGAATGCCTGCTTTTTCTCTTGACAGAAGTAGGAGGATTGAAAGATAATGGTGCCTTAAATGTGGTTGAATTTCTGAACAAATAAGATCCTTGCAAGAGTAATTAAAATAAGCTGCTAATTAAAAGCTTTGGCCATTTGAACTTGAGGAAGCAAATCAAAGTGGCAAACTTTCACTCCAAGTCATCTCGTTGCTCTGATGCCCAAAAGGGCAGCTTGAGACAGCATTACCTAAAAATTTCTTGAATGCCTGAAAGGAGTTGAGTTGAGTTCAGCTTAGAAGTTTAGATTGGAAAAGATGTCTGTGTTTAGACTACATCTTGGATTTTTAGATTTAACATTTAGATAGAAAATTACTTAACTTTGATTATTCTAAAAATAAATCTATCATTCCAGGTAGTAGAATAGACATTCTTTCAGCTGCCATATATTGAAGTCTTATTAACAGCCGACATCTGCCAACTGCATAAGCTTAGTTAAATCTCACAGTAGTATTATGAGGTTGGTATTTTAGTTGTCCTACTTTTATAAAGAAGAAAAAAAAGAATGAATAAGTTAAGTCACGCCAAGATTCATTAACTCGCAAGGGTGAGCCTGGAGTTGGAACCCAATGTAATGGCTACAAAGCCATCGTCTTTACTACCATATTGTGCCAAACTTGACCAGCAGTAAACTTCAGGAATCATATAGGAATGTACTGGATAAAATAGTTTCCAATTACTAAAAGACTTCTAATCTCCATTTTTTGTACTACATATTACTATTACACTTTTTTTGTAACTTCCAACATACGTAACACTCTAATAATTATACTGTAATTATTAATAAAAATTGCTAGTATAACTCTATAATTTTCGATTTTAACATGTTAACTAAAGCATTTTTTGCTTAAATGTTTCTTCTTGGTCAATGATTTATGGCTCTTGCTAAACTCAAAGGAAAAAAATGTGTTTGATGAAGTCTTTTCATGTAAATGGTAAATCCTTTTCATTTAGAAAAAAAATCATTTTTCTTGTGTTTTTCATTAATTAGAATAGCAATGATCAATTTTAAATATGGCCTCACCTGCATATTAAAATTGATTTCCTTCTCAGGTTTAGTTCTGCAAGTTTTACTTATTTGGGAGACAAGGAAAATTATAAACTGTTTTTATTATTCCATGTTTGCAAAGTATGGGTAGTCATTTCTAAAGGTCAGATATTTGTTCCAAAATACTATTCCTTTGCTTCCACAAACACCAATAATAAAAAAGTTAGGTCTAACATTTATTATTCAATAATCTGATATGTTCCAAATACTATACTTGGAACTTTTTTTTTTTCCAAGACGGAGTTTCGCTCTTACTGCCCAGCTTGGAATGCAATAGTGCAATCTCGGCTCACTGCAACCTCCGCCTCCCGTGTTCAGGGGACTCTTCTGACTCAGCCTCCCAAGTAGCTGGGATTACAGGCATGCACCACCACACCCGGCTAATTTTTTGCATTTTTAGTAGAGACGGGGTTTCACCTCATTGGTCAGGCTGGTCTCAAACTCCTGACCTCAGGTGATCCACCCTCTGCGGCCTCCCAAAGTGCTGGGATTACAGGAATGAACCACCAAGCCCAGTAGGAACTTTTTTATACTGGGAACTTTATATCCATTATCTCATTAATACAATCATCTTATAAAGCAGCTATCACGCACAATTATACGAGAACAATAGGGCTTAGGGAATTTAAATAATTCTCCCACGACATAAATTACAAGAGACAGGCCAGGCGCGGTGGCTCATGCCTGTAATACCAGCACTTTGGGAGACCGAGGCGGGTGGATCACGAGGTCAAGAGCTGGAGACCATCCTGGCCAACATGGTGAAACCCCATCTCTACTAAAAATACAAAAATTAGCTGGGTGTGGTGGCGCACGCCTGTAGTCCCAGCTGCTCGGGAGGCAGAGGTTGCAGTGAGCCAGTATCAGGCCACCGCACTCCAGCCTGGTGACAGAGTGAGAGTCTGTCTCAAAAAAAAAAAAAAAATTAGAAGAGACAAATGCTGTTCTGAAACTAGGACTACCTGCTTCCTAGTACAATTTTTTTACCCTATCATCTTGCTGCATCCAAAATACCTTTGAAAATATTAAAAATTAAACTGTAAGTATAAAATAAGACCTTGAGTTCATTTAATATTTGGTTTGTTCTTCATAAACATTTTAATGCACACTTTAAATTTTAGATGAATAAGAATTTGATTTGGCTGTAATTCTATAATGTGTTTCTTTATGTAATTGGTATCATATTAACTCTTTGTTGGCCTTGCTGACCTTTCCTGGCACTGGTATTTATGTATATGAGCCTGCTTTTGTATTGACTATGAGTATTTCTTTCTTTCCTATTCCCCTTGCTTTTGTATTGACTATGGATATTCCTTTCTTTCCTATTTCTCTGCACAAATCTCTTTGCTGTCATGTTGTTAGCTGATATTTATTCCATTCCTGCAAGCAGTCACGCATAAAAATATGATAATAGATATTCATGTCCTTTCTTAAGCCCCAACACATACTGACTTAACCATCACGTCATTCAACAATATTTATTTCACCATGACAAGAAGGGCAACATAAATAATTAATATTGATTTCCCTGATCTTGGCTCTAACCCATACAGCTTTCTCAAGTACTGATTGATAGAAAAATACTTTACCTCTAAAGCTCTCTCACATTTAAATATTTAATTCCCATCTCATAGGTCATGAAATATTACTAGAGTACACAAAAAAAACCTACTAAAAAAGCAGTAATTCAACTAAAAACTTGAATCAACTGAAACCAATGAAAAAGAAACCTCTAGAAACTTACATTCAGAGCACCAAATTTATATTTTTAATCTCCATGAAAGAGGCAAGGACATTATTGCTATTTAATAAAACCTTGAATGATATTTTGCTGCATTTCCCAAATGCAGTAAGAACTATTACTAGTAGTTTATTGGTATATAAAAAGCACTATCTTAATTCATAAATAGGTTACTCTCTCTCACTTCTATTCACCTCCTCCCTTTGACCTTTCAGCTCTGCAGCTTTGGGTAAATTACCTCTTTGAGCTTTCCTTGCTTCATCTATAAAAAGTAAATGTCATTCACAGGATTAAATATGAGTATACACACATAAATATTCTTTGTGTGTGTGTATGTGTGTGTGTGCATGCATATATATAACAAACAATGCCTGGCTTACATGTAGTAGGTTCTCAAAAATTGTGAGTCCCGTCCTTCTTTTCCCTTTTTGTATATTTATAGCACCACCTGTGTACACACCTACTTAAATACTTTATTTCTTGCAAGGCTTTCACGTATGGTGGGGTTAGGGTAAGGCAAGTGTGCCAGTTGCCTTATGTACAAAATTTAAGACGGTAAGAAAAAAACTCAGTAATTAAGGCCAAATAATATTTTTAAGCAATATTTTTAAAAATCAGAATTTATCCCAAAATTTCTGAAGAACAACACCTCAAAAAAATTAAATAAAGTCAAGGTCAGCATGACTGGCATTTCCTTCGCCTCAGACTCCAGCGTGGCTTAGCCCAGATCTGCTTTCACCAGCATTATCTACGCATGTCCCATAACCCTGGCCCACACACAGAAACAGCATCCAAGACATCTGCATCCTTAGTCCCAGGCCTCCTGCTTAAGGCAGCTCACAGCCTCATTCCTTATTCTTGGTTCGAGGTTGAAAGGTTTAAATCTTGAATTTGGAGACAGGAATGAAGGCGGAACTCAAGCTAAGAATTTGAGAGTGAGTAAGAATGGGAGAGTCCAGAACATCACAAAGATCTAGCAATGAGGGAGCTTCATTCTGAGCTTACCATGGTTGAAAGGCTATAGATGAGCACTGTCCGTTCCCTCACTCTGCAAAAGCTTCTTCATCCAAGAATGATTTTTGATGATGACGTTGAATAAATATCCATGTTTCTCTAATAGTTTTAGGAGGCACAAAATGAACTTCTGGTTTCTCTTAGGCTTATAAACGTAATGGAGTATTATTCCACAGTTACTTTTCCTCCTATCAGCCTTGAAAAAAATACCCTGTTAGTTATCTAAGTCCTCATCATGTATAGGTGTAGAGTCAGTGTTAACAGTACTTTTTGAGAAATAAAAATAATTTGATTACCTCCTGTTTCTATAGTACTTTCCTATTATGTCATGTTGTTTCATTCCCAAATATTTAAATACACTTCTACTAAAACCAAATCATAGACTAAGTCGGAGTGCTTGGTGTTACTTGGTTTTGATTGGTTCTCTCCTGAGACAGGGTGCTTTTTTCTCTTTGATTTACTCAGGAGAAAGTATTGTCACCACTGGACAACCCAGTGAACAGAATAACCAGGTTACTGAGAAGAATGAGTGAGTGATGGTGTTTCTATCCCTCCATTACCAAATTGTGCACAAAATATATCTGCCGCTGGTGCTGCCATGTATGCAGCATTTCAGGTGGGCTATGGACTGCCAGGAAAAGAGTGTACAAACCTACAGAAAGTCCCTGATTTATTTAACAAGTATGCTGAAGTTAATGGAAACAGGGGCTCTTCATGGCAGGAAAAGATAGACCATATATGGCTTCCCCTTTGCCCTTGGGTTGCCAGAGGGGCACATAGCTGCCAGAAACTTGCTTCATCTGGGAAGACCATGCTAATGTTGAAAATGTAGCCAAGTTCTTGCTATGCCACAGTCGTTTAAAATGTGGGGCATATAATAACTATATAATATTCCAGGAGAATTTAGGCTAAAAATCTGCATGCTTATAGTACAGAAGCACTTACAAACTTCAGACTCTACAGGTTCTTCTACAAAATCTGCACACAGGAAGCCCACATCCTCCTCTGGAAGAGAAAGCAGTATCAGGTTTCCCTTTACAGTATATCTACCTTTAGAATTCTTGTGTCTATAAAAAACTCTTTTCTAGCAGAACACTCCTTGATACAGATTTAGTATGCCTTTACCTAGGCGCTTTCCATATATAGTGTGATCTTAAGATAATAGTAACTTCTCTGAAATTTATTGTCTTTCCTGTGGGCAAAGTTAAGTATTTGTTGAGATTTTAGAGCCAATTGATGTGTTTTATAGTCAGGCCTACCCGACTATTAAAGACTGTGTGCTTCGTTACCGTACAGGGTTCTACAGATTGCATACATCAGAATCATTTGGAATACTTATCATCACCTCATTGCATCTGGTACTGAATCTTTGTCTTGGGGTATGGGGCCCAGAAACAGTTGTACAAGCTCCTAATTGACTCATACATGCTGAAGTTTGGAAATCATTGCTTTAATATTATACTGCATCCTGGTTGCACTGATTCCTTCACAATTTGAAGTTCTGGTTGTCTTAAGAAGAGAAGCTTATAAGATAACAGATTGCCAGCACTCCTGTGACCATTACTCTTTGCTTCCCTCAAAAAAGCCACATTGTTGATTGGCATGAGTCCTTTAGTCACTATCCCACCCTGAGCTCAGCTTACCAACATCTGAATGAACTGGCAGTCAAAGCCATGCAGTGTCAAGGAAATAAGCTTCCTAAGAGTTGCTCATGAAAAATGGAGGCCATGTTTGCCCCCTTGCTTCCCATCTTGAGTTTTGTTAAAACAAAAACTATTTTTATCTGTGGAAACAAGCATGTGTGCCATCTGTTTTCTTTGAGATATCGAAGTTCTGTATTGTTTTTAATTCAGTCACAAATATTTATTTTGCCCTTCCATATGATGTTTATTCATCTTCATCTCCTTTACCCTACCAGATTTATCTGATTAAATTCAGTCTATACATTGGTACGTCAATATTGTCTTTGTGTTAAATTTTTTCCTAATTAAACCTAAGGAATTTTATATTTTAATGTATTGTGACACTCTATGGATTCCTTCTTTCTTCAAAATTATACTCCTTTGGAAATATACAAATAAAGCATACTTGTACCTCTGCTATTACTTAAATTTATTATTTAGGCACATTATATATATATATATATATATATATATATATATATATATATAAAATATTAGACATGCTGGAATGTGTGGTTTAACTAAAATAAGCTACTTATTTTGTTTTCTTCCATTTATATTATTGTGGTTATACAGGTTAACATACTTGAAAAACATGAGAAATATATTATAATTAAATTATTTTGCATTCCATAGTCCAAATAAGTAAAACTAATGTTGTTCTAGCATTGACAATGAGAAAAAGAGGGGTCATTGAATAATTGGGAAAAAGGTTAAAAATATCTTGATTAGTAATGATTATTTAGACATGAAAGACAAGATAATATCTACTAAAAATATAGATAAACATATTCAGACATATTCCACTTGTCATAATTAATTTGAGCCTTGGGTATCATATTTATTGCTTCTAATGCTCTCATAATTTTTTGTGTCTTATTGAGCCCATATTTTCTAAGAAACATCATAGGGCCATATGAACACATTGCCTTCAGATGCATAATTCATTAGGTTAAACAGTATATGTCATTGGCTTGGGTTTCTTTCTTCAGGGTGCTGCTGAAGTACATCAGAACCCAGTTTAACTGGCAAGAATTTGAGATGCAGAATTAGCACACTGTTTCTTGGGGAATGCCCTTGAATGTGCTTGAGTAGCTGGTTGTGTAAGGCATGAGCAAAACTGCTAAGAGTCAGAGAATAAATGGATTCCAGGCATCATGCGGTAATCATGTGTGCCTGTGCCTAGTTTGGTATCTCAGGAAAGCTCCTCAGGAAATGTCAGATCATCGTTGAATGATTAACGCACAGACAGAGCAGACCAGAGTTATACCTGGGGACTCACAGCTCACTATATTACAGCACACCTGTGCAGAATTCCAAAGCAAGGCATCCCTGTGGTGCCAGGTAAGCATCTCACCTTCAGGGCCAATGCTCTGAAGTTACACCTAAGAAATTATTGAGAAGTTAAGCTGCAACTTTGCTACAACTTGAAAACTTAACATTTTTCGCCTTTGTGGGGCTGGAGCTTAATATATTTGTGTCCTGGAAGAGACAAAATACAGAAATAAATACAGGGCTGGCTTGTATAAGTATACTAAAAATTTGGCCAGAAAAAGATATAAAGAAAAACAAATCAACCTCCATTGGACCAATCATGAGAGCTCAGCAATATGACTTTTTATTAATCTCACATGCCAAGAAACTGTCCCTTACTAAAATAGATGGGATAGAATATTTCCATTTGGCAAAATGCTTGCAGGTGAAGCAAAATTTAATCAATCAAATGCAAATATTAGTAAAATGAGGAGAAATAAACTCTAAGCAATTCACAATTTCATAAGAACTTTCATTTGTCTTTTGAGCAAAGAATAAAATGGCTATCATTGCTTTTAATCACTGGAGAACCAGAATTCCTTTTAGACTTTTATTGCTTGTTGTTGAATATGCTTGTGTCTGAGTCCTCCAGTGTTCTGAATCAGAGAATGGTTTATTTATGGGATTTGTGTCTGCTGCAGAATGCTTGGAGGAATATCACTTCTGTTTACAGAAAATTGAAATAGGTGTAGGGAGATACTCCTGTGTCTCAAGTAGGCTTTATGGTAGGAGGTCAAGCCCAAGTCCTTGGACAAGTGAGAAGCAGACATAATAACAAAACTTCAAACCCTAGATTGTCTTCATGTAACCTTATGGGTCTATGATTCTGAGAAAATTTTACTCTTAAAAAAAAATGGGTGATTAGGTATAAAGAGCAATATGCAGTTTTCTCTGATGATACTCCAAAAATGGATTCTTAAGAACAGATCTTGTTAAGATATTTTCATGTTGCTAGGAGCAATTGTTACCATAGGAACAATGGTACTAGTGAGCATCATTTATATACCCATAACATGCAACCCAGAAAGTAATTTAATTAAAATACTTTTAAAATTACATACTGTTGTCTTTTGCAGAATTTTCATGTATATGGTACAACTTATTAGGCCCTCTTTTAGGCAAGCACATGTAAATTTGCTCACTGGTAACTTTTACTGGTTTATATCCTCACTCATTTTGTTACATTGAAGTTTAGCCTTTCTTTGGCATAGAAGAAAAAAGATTTAACATTCTGAGCTTGATTGTCATTTTTGCAGGGAACTTTGAGTCATAGCAGTGATGGGTGCTCAGCCCTGATGGGGCTGCCATAATCAAATAAGAAAATCAAAGAAAACATTGACACTGCTGCAGATTTAAATTGTGCTTCACCCACAACCAGTTATCTTATCTTGAGTATTATTTTGAAAACATAAAATCAGAACAAGTAGTCATCCTCAAATTCTTTAAAACACTCCTTTTTTTAAGTTTTGCATTAAAAATCACATTCTCTGATCAAACTGAAAAGAATTCAGCTCAAGAAATGTTGGGATATGCTCCTCTATTTTGCCCCTTAAAAGAATAGTTAATTAGACTATATTACGCAGATATAGATTATGGGCTTGTGGTTTGCTGTTCAACGAATATGCTAGCTCAGATTACAGATCTCTCTAAAGTCAAAAGATAGAAGTCTGAATTTGGGTTGTAAATTGTTAAAATATTGCCAGAAAACAAATTGGGAGATGCTGTCCTTGGCTGTCTATGTGGATTTGTGCCATGATTGTGGATTTCCTGAAATACTCTAAATAGAGAATCTTAGGTACTGGGGAAGATAAAGCACACCACACTTCACTGCAACAGGTTTCTGCTAATGGCACATCCATCCTCACCTCCTTGGCCAATCATTTCCTCCAAAATTAGCACATTCAGTGTACAATACATCAAATTACTTTTCAGTGTCTATCAATGAAGTGTGCTATCTATTATTACAACTGTGTAATACACTGACAGGGCACCAAAATTATTACTCCTGAATCCCAAAAGTGGACAGGAAAAGCAGAATGAGTAATACCTGTTAACAAGGTGCATTCAGCAATGTATATAAAATACTGGGTTCTTTAAAATATGATAGAGAACAGAGATGTCAGTCCCTGGGCTCAAATCCCTTCCCTGACATTTTTCAGTGAGAAGCTTCCTTTTCTCCCCCACATCCCAGAAAAGCACGTCTTACCAGTTTCCTCCGCCCACATTGGGATAAAGAAAAGAAGCTTCTGATTTTCTGTGTGAGGACCCTTTCCAAGAGCACTCAGACCCCAGGCATCCATGGCCCAGGATGCACAATTTCCACTTGCAAACGACTAGGCTAGATAGCACCAGGAAGTAGGTGGCTCTTGCAACAAGACCCTTCATCTGGGTCAGCCATTGCAACTATTGGCCCAGCACTAGGAAGACTAGGATACCTCTCAAACCTCTTCATATGCTGGCTCATTTCGTTTAAGAGACTTATTTCCCAAGAAATTTGTGTGGGATAAGCTTCTAATCAGCTTTCACTTTAAATCACCAATAATTCTGTTTTACCTTTCCAGGGGAGAAATACTTTTGAATCCATCTACAAAATCAAAATCAAAGCACTGTTTCATCCTATTTAGCTGTAGCCTGAAGGCACTTTCTAAATTCAACACATTCAGAGCTTGGTACCCTCAGTAATGAAGAGTTTCAGAGTCTGACCTTGCCCTGGACTATTTTTTTTCCCCCCACAAACATAGAAAGAGCAAGAACCTTGGTATTAGCAACGTTCTAAACTTCAGTTTATCTGTATGGAAAATAAAGAGCATCACTTTACTCCGTAATATTTTAATATTAATGAGTATCAAGCTAGATAATGCATATAAAGGTATACAGCACAGCATCAAAAATATAACTCTTGTTCATTTCTACTCTTCCCCCAAATGCTTTAGATGATAACAAATCCACTTAATATTCTGAAATGCATACTATATATGCCTATTAATATATTATCTAATTTTATAAATCTCTATAGCTTTGACTCATCTTGATTAAAAATACATTTTTCTAATTTTATTTAGAATGTTAACATTTTTTCAAAAAATATGAATTAATGAAATTTGTCATTCTCTTATATGTGAATTTTAAGGATCATGATCTTTATAACTCATCAGAAACATTTAAGTTAATGTTTATTTTTTATCTATTTTTTCCATGATTTTAATACTTTTTATCTAATTCTTTTTATGCAATAATTAGTAATAGCAAGCATGTATATGGTATGTGTGCTTACGATGTCCAAAACATCATAACCATTTTTAATGATTTTTACATATTAAAAATTACTCCTCATGACAACAATCCAATGAAATTGATATCATTATCAACAGCCTTGTTTTGCAAATGTATAAATTGTGGCACAAATGTTTTATATGACTTCCCCAACATAACACAGCTAATTTTTCAAACCCAAATAGTCGGACCTCAGAACCCAAGCTTCAGACATAGTATTTTAAATCCTGTGGAGAAGAGGGAAAAGGAAATTGCCTAAAAGCAAAAAGCTAGAAGCACAATAACAAAACAAAAACCACTTCAGACTTCAAGGAGTTTTAATCATGAGAATGTACAACCTGTGTCCTAATCATCTTTTCAGCCCTAAAGATATTCCCACAGACAGGCATCACATTCATACACCCTTAGCCAGCTCGCTACTCCGTCCTCACACTTCATAGTACAATGAAAGTTACAAGAGAATGTAAGGTAATATTGTTGTAGAAAACAGTCCATTGGAAGGACTGGGACTAACATAGATTGTCAGCTATATGTCAGGATATTTCCCTGTACTGTCTCATGTAATCTTCATCACTTTAGAGAAAACTGTGGCCTAAGAAAGCTCATTACCTTTCTGAAGACCACATAGTTGATTATGAAAGTTCTGGAATTCATACCTCACTCTGACTTCAAAGCCCATAACACCACCACACCACAGTACAGAGGCCCTAACCCAAACGTCCAGTTTGAGAAGGCAATGCTTTTAGTAGCGTCAAATGCTTATCTTCTTCAGACATTCACCTGAGAAGCCAGGAAACATTAATAATAAGAAGAAGAAGAGTGTCTGTACTTCAACAATTCTAGAAAATAATAAACTTTAAAACATGACCTTACAAAGTGGCATGGTAGAAGAATGAGCAGAGGCTGTTGAAGTTCATCAAAGGATGTTGTCTGAAAGTTTTTAGATCTGACCTGAATTTTTAAAAAGTTATGTAAAGTGTCTACAAGGTAAAGGAGATAAAAGGCTAAACACCATATATCTACTTTTAAAAATCAATAAATCTTCCATATGTACTCGTTGTTCATAAACTCGCTGTTCATAAACTTCGCAATCATTACCAAAAATTAAGCTACCTACTCTTCATATTTGCTCCCTTCCTCTACCTCTTAGCTAAAATAATATTTATTCTCAGCTATCATTGTCTTTATTTTCTAAGTACATGAAAAGGAAAGACAGGCCTTTAGAAAGTATATTCTTAGTGTTCCCCTAATCACAGGCTTTCTTGAAAATTAAAAGACAAAGGAGCTAAGGTATGTTTAAGGTGTACAGCCTGGGTTTTTTTTCTAGACTTACACTGATTTTTAAAATATTTTTGTGAATTTTGAAACTTGGGGAAAGAGTGTTACAATGCTCATCACAATAATTATAACTTAGACAATCTTAAGTAGGCTTTGTGAGATTAAACCATATTAACAGACCTTAAACTCAAAAGTTTGATAACTAATAACAACGTTTCTTACATTATTCAGTACCAAACACAAGTAGCTAATAATTAACTTGAACAGTCCCGTCACAATGATTAAAAATATGTCAACTGATACAAAGGAACAGTTACACCTAATGAGTTCACGATAGTCTGAGATTATCTACAGGAAGAAATATCAATCCTGAATGTTTTAATGTTTTAATATTTGTAAGTCAGGATGAGGGTCAAATTTAAAACTTTTCAAGGATGTATAAGGGAATTTGTATTTGGTGAAATAGCAATGAATTTCAGCACTAACATATAATTGGTTTGAAACAGGAACTTTTGATGCCACATCTGGAGAATAGAATAATATAATCCACAACAGGTAGTAATTACTGAAGGTAATTGTAACACAGCTTGAGTTGTAAACATTAATGAAAAAAAGATTTCTAAGCAAATGAAATCTCAAGCATCCAAAAGACAAAAAGTTTGTGATAAATGGTTCATTTAGGCATGCAGTGCTGTGTGGGCAAAATTGGATTGCAATCATAGCCATTTCAAAAAATGAAAACATTAGGAGAAAAGAAAATTGGACAGAAATGGCAGGGAAATTACAGCCTTTGATCCATTCTGAAGAACCTTTTTTTTCTGAAGCATCATCATGAGTGGGCAGCAAACTCCTTCCAATCTTCTGTTAAAACTTTTTTGAAACCTTGGAGACTATGAGGTGAAAATGATCAATTTAGGACAGACCATGGAAATATTTTCAGTGATAATATTTCTTTCCATAAAATTGTACAAAACTAATTCCAATGTTAAATTGCTATCTGATCTTGAAATTGACACTTTTAATTTCAGGAGAAGGTCTTTCCTGAATCATTTTGACCTGTCCAATTAAAGATCAGTTATTAGACACATGCTTCATGGCAACTTATATGGCACAATTTCGCAAATATTGTAATGCTTTTATTGATATATCATTGAGAATGTTATGGGTCCAAGAATCATACTCTGAATAATCACACCTTGAAACGTAAGTGGGCGCTATGCTATGGAAACAGATCTTTGGCTATTGTAAATAATGCACTATAGTTTCCAAAGGCCTGTGGTGCTATAACTGTATGTGCAGAAACTTAAATTAATCCCTACAGCTTTGAAACAATGATGATCATAGACTTGTTCAATCATTAAAATGTCTGTAATTTGATTGTAAACCATTAATATTTGAAATTACCTATTGGGTTTCTTTATTAAATACTGGTAGTCATTTCATGAGGTTTTTTGACCTATATTGTTAAATCTAGGTTTTTAAATTACCTTCCAATGTCATTTAAATTAGATCTTGCATATAAGGTTATCTTAAGTTATTATCTTTGGAAGAATGTTACATCCTAAAGTTAAAAAGAAGAATTACTGGCAAATAAGTATAAGAACATTACTTCACATTTGAGTAAATAGTAGCTTTATTCTTCTGAAAGGGCTGTTTAAATCAGATTTACAATGCCTGAAGCAAAATCTAGATTTATTTTCTTACTTTATTTGACTTGACTACATTCTGTTTTCATTAACATTTTCTATTTGACCTTTTGAATTATAGACCCCTTCTAACCTAAAAAGATGTTATTATGAAAGAAGAATGTGTTTGTGTTATATCTTTAAAAGTGAATACTGGTTTTGTTGCTATTTGAAAATATTACTTAAAATATAGGGATGTGAAATTTTAAATGATATGACTGCGATATGTTTTTTCTGTCAAGATTTGTAATTCAACTGTGGGTGAAGTAGTTTCTTTCTAGGATTTATTAATCTGCAAATTCTATAACTAAAATGAATCACTTGTATGACACTTTTAAGGTTCTAATGGTAATTTTTCTAAATGATCCCTAACAACGTTTAGTAAATATTCCCTAAATAGCAGTTTTCTTAGGTCATTGTAACATACAACACATTTTTTTAATCTGAAAGAGATGAAAATCCTTGCCCTTATCCTTGAAGAATCCATACTTAATGGAAAAGATAGATAGTGATAAATTTAAAACTAGTGCAATGAGTGCTGTAAGGGAGGTGCTTAAACATCACTGCCTCAGGGACCGCTAGTCTAGATTTTATTCCCTGTGATAGACTGCCTTAGCACACTGAACTTCCCCTGCTACAATGCTCCACATTCTACATGGCAATTACATTTTTCAAATCTGTATTCATAATAGACCATAAACTTTACACAGGCCCCACACCTTCTCTCTTGCTCACTGTAGTATCTTCAATACCAAGTATCGTTTCTGACACATAGTAGCTGCTTTATACATACTCACTGAGGAAATAAATGAATGAGGGTAAATGAATGAAAGGTGTGAAATGGTGTTTTGTTATTTAACCCAGATTAGGCTAGTTTTAAATTTTTTATTTTTAATTGACAAATAATAATTGTACATATCGATGGAGTCCAGTGAGATGATTTGATATTTGTATACAACATGGTATAATTAAATCATGTAATTAGCATATCCATCAGTTCATATTCTTATGTTTTCATGGTGAGAGCATTTGAAATCTACTCTTTCAACGATTTGGAACCATACATTATTACTAACTATAGTCTCTAATAGATGAATGGCCAAAGAAAATGTGGTATAGATACACAATAGGATACTAGTCAGCCATTAAAAAGGAAATTCTGTCATTTGCAACAACATGGATGAACCTAGAAGACTTTATTCTAAGTAAAATAAGCAGGCACAGAGAGATAAATTGTGTGGTCTCACTTATATGTGGACTCTTAAAAAGTCAAACTTGTAAGTAGAGAGTAAAATGGTGGTTACCAAAAGCTGTATTGAAGTGGAGGGGTAGTGACACTTTGGTCAAAAGGTACAAAGTTTCAGTTAGACAGGAGGAATAAGTTTTTGGGATCTAGTGCATAACATGGAGACAGACCATACTTAATAATAATGTGTTGTAGATTTCAGATCAGACCATTTTTAAATGAGCATTGAACTGTCATCAAAGAAAGTACAAGTGAACATGATGAGGGGGTACAAAAGCCAAGAAGATAGTCATGCCAAAGTACAGAGGTGACAAAGAGCACAGAGTAAGCAAAGTTAACTGCAAGGAATACGGAATGACTGGTCATTCATAGAAGTTGTGAAACAATGGTATTGCAGAATAATTGTTTAAGATATTACATTGTATTTTGATATTACTCTTCTCCATTTCAAGCAAGTAACACATTCCTTGTATAAGGGCATTTTCCTTTCAGAGAAGAAAGGAGAAATAGCCAGGAGTCAGTAGCTGTTCTTGTTTTTTATGAGAGTTTAAATGCATTGAGGAGATATGTTAATTGTCCAGAAAAAGAAGCATAAAGGGGAGCATGATTTTGAGGGCAAGGAGAGAATAAGAAGAGCAACTTCTCAAGCTAGGAAAGGGGAACTAGTTTGTCAGCACCTTAAGACAATAGTAAAGACTATGCCACAGACCCAGAGGCTGCTGGCTTCTCCTGAGAGTCCTGTGTCCCAATGACAGAATGAAGAAAGGGAGGATGGGGTGAGAAACCCACTGAAGAAACCATGCTGGCTAAGAAATTTGGCATCTCAGAGGTGATAAGGGTTGGCAGATGAATTATGACCAGAGGAACTTCCATTTCTGTTTGGCATTCAGTAAATTCCAGAGACTTCAGAACGATCTGGAGATTATAAAATTCCATATGTACTAAGATTGACATTCCCACCTGGCAGGAAGAATGAAAACTTGGAGTCAGTTTTAGGATAATTTATGAACATAAATAAATGTAGTATTTTTGTCATTTGAATTTGAAACTTTAGATTCATACGTGCTACCTAACTCAGAGGATTGAGGCACATCATTGAAGGACATCACATATTGAGCTAATACATTTGAAATTGATTCTGCAGAGAGCTGGCCATTAATGGTTTTTAATCAGGAGAATAATAGCAAACATCACCCTAATGGCCACAAAAGGATGGACTGGACAGCAATAAGACTAGTGGGAAGTTGACCAGGTACAGGCAAGAATTCAGTCGAGTTGACAAACTGGACCTAAGATCATGAAAGGAGCTGATGGTTTGAGAGATATTTAGGCTATAGAATCATCTTTATTAGATTTCTGCAGTGAAGTAAAAACAAACCTCAGACAGCTCCCAGGTTCCTGGTTTACAGCAGGGCAGTATGGGAGAGATGTAATATTATCATTTGTTCCAAAAACTGTGAGGGATGTGCTGATGAGAGAAGGAAAGAAATGATACGGAGCTCAGGAGAGAAAAATTGGGAGCCCATCAGCAAAGTTGAAT
Organism: Sapajus apella; assembly: GCF_009761245.1. Classification (NCBI taxonomy): domain Eukaryota; kingdom Metazoa; phylum Chordata; class Mammalia; order Primates; family Cebidae; genus Sapajus; species Sapajus apella. Next base: position 38,190,058 of record NW_022436942.1, read on the forward strand.
GTAGAAGCACATAAAAGAGACATGGTCCAGAAACGTATATATAGTAAAAGGGCTCAGAAAAGAACTGTGTGTATTCAGGAAGTTTCAAAGAAGACTGATGAAGGGTGAGCACAAAGCTAGGAGAGCAGTAGAGGATGATGTCACAGGAGAAACGAGAGGAGAAATTTTCTGAAAGGAGAGAGAAGTCAGCTGTGCCAGATACTACTCAAGGGTGAGAAACTAACACAAACCTAGAAAATTTGAGTGATAAGACCTTAGATGACCTATAAGAAAAGAATGTGAGGATGTGGAAACTGAACTTCAGTGGGTCAGAAAGGCAGTCTGAGTGATGATATAGGTATGTTACAAAATTTGATGAGGAGGAGAGAGGGGGAGATGCAGGACCCCGAACGGATTTTAGGACATAGGAAGTTGGCAGCACAAAGCAAGGGTGAGATACAAACAGACACACCTCTTCTATTGGCATGGAAGGGGATTTAAATCCTTATGAAATCAGAATCATTTTGCACTTTGTACAGGACAGTTAGAAGTGGAAAAAAAGTGCCAACTATCAAGGAGATTATTGTTTGCCTCTATTTTCTGAAAGGAAATATATGAGAGAGGAATTATCTGTTATATAAGGAATATTATGTGAGGAATTATTTAATCCTAATATAATCTCATATTATCTAAATATTTATCCATAATATCTATTCTATGAGAAATTGTATGTAGGTATCTCTATTAAATGAGAGAGGAATTACAGGCTGAGAGTGAGGACATAGCTTGGAAGATTAAGGGTTTAGAAGTAAGCATAGTAAGTATTTGAAGAATAGAGTGGAAAGGGAAGCTTGACTAGGAACAGATGAAAGGGGGATTATAGAAATTTTTGCCAGGTGCAAAGCTGTCCTTTTGGGTCCAAACTATGGAAATTAATTTACTGATGATCCTTCATAAAAGCAAGAAAAATGTAACAAAAAAAAACATAATAAAAGTAAGAGACGTTAAGCCCTAGAAGAAACCTTAGGTTTTACCCAGCATTATTACCCTTCTCATTTATATATAAGAAAATTCAAGACCTTACAGGTAAACTACAATAAGCTTGAGAATAAGCTATAAACGCCTGTTTCCCAAGTTGTCATCAGTGACCCAAAAACAACCCAAAAAAATACATTAAACTCAAAAGGAAGCCTCACTGAGAGAGGTTAAGGGAGGTGGGGCTGAGTTCTAGCCCAAGACCTAGGTATTTGCAAAATTATTTAATTTCATAGATTTCTCAGCTTTTGTCATCTGCAAAATCAAAACTTTAAACTTAATAGCACTTATGATCCCTATAATCAATAGGTGCCAATCAAATCAAATTCACCTGGTTTCAAATTTAACAATAAACCCATGCCTCTAGCTAACTTTCTGGAAAATTATATGTGGGAAGAAGATCCATTGAACATGTTAGAAAACTCTGTTCTGTTTCACTATCTAAAAGAAAAATTGATTTACAATTTTAATGGTTTATTGGCTACCCTAATGCATCCTATGTTATAGAATGCTGTGATTAAAAACAGAGTTGATGAACAATAGAGACACATTAATTATGACTGGAAAAAATAAACATAAGCACAGAAGATATAATGCATTTTATATATAAATTATTCCGCCTTATGATAATCAAACTATGTAGCAGTGGTAATCCTTCTTTCACTATAATGGTTATTTTCAAATGTTTTTACTTCACTGAGTGGACTTCATAGATGATAATCTCTAGTATGAAAAATCATTCAATTATCATCACTATTTCTTCAGAAAATTTGGGAGTTCATAGGTCTTTACCTAAAATGAGTCATTATGATGATTCTATTTTTCTTTCTATGGTTTGTCTGACCATATATTCAATTAGACATTTGAGGTTCAGAAATAAAGTCAAATTGAATGTTTATCAGTTGGATATAAAACGTGTACCACATGGAAATCACTGTTGCTAATAATATTGCCTCTATTTTACAGTCAAAGAAATTGACATTCAGAAAGATTAAAGAACTTATAAAAAAACAAGCAGATTTTAGTTGGCAAATCTGAGAATCAAGACCCTGACTTTATAAACTTCAAGTCCATTGATGTCTACTCCATATCTAAGACTTTAGCTACCTTCTGCCAATCATTAGTGTGAAGTTAGGCTGAGATCCACCGGCTCATGTTAATACTAACCTGATTCTTGGTTAAATTTCTGTGACGTATAACAGAGTTAAAATATTCAACGGTATGTTAAAGAGCCAATGAAGAGCTAAAATTTGAGAAATGTAAGAGAGATGAAAATAAAGCAAGAAATTATAAAGAGACATAAGAAAAATCATTTTATTGAAGAGCTAATCAAATATTAGAATGGGCTGCCAAGAGGGATTATAGAAGCTCTGTCTCTGAATATCAGAAGGGAAGCTGTTCATCCTTATTAATTAAAAATTCAGATGTCAGAAGGCAGGGACTCCCTAGGATCCCACTGTTAATATAGAAATCCATACTCAGCTGTAATCATTGTCTCTGAGGCATTAACAATCCAAACATGCTTGAATTTCTCTGCTGACATTATATTCTTTTAAAATAGGGTAAGACTTTCTTCTCATCTAGGCAACAAATCAGCTGTACATATTTTGTTTAAAATCTGTGAGTAATTTAGTAGTGTCCTAGATTCTCAGAGTGATGTCCCTAAATAACACAAAATATTTTTAATGTACTTTATATATCATGAAAGACAGCCTATTACAGTTATGTTTCCATTAATGCACTCTGTATCACAATTAGAAATATCTAGCTTCACTTTTAAAATGTTCATTAGAATGGAACAAACTTCTCTGACAGACTTTTAGTGATGACTTCATTTCAGAAGGAAAAAAGCCAAAGGGAATTCTTCTGTTGTCTTCCGTCCCCTCTTGTGTATTTCCTTTTCACAGAGTAGAACTTGAGCTCTTTCAACCAACCAACGTGAGATAGGAATTTGTTAACAATTACATAACCTCAGTGGATAACTTGATTTTCTAATCAGCCATTGTTACAGTGTGGAACAGATTACTACATCATGTACTCAGTCTAGCCAATCTTCCTGGAGGAAAAACATATTAAAATCTACTTGGGTCTAACATCTGGTCATTTTATACCTATCAAGTACTAGATACCAAGTGTGTTACATATACAACCTCATGTTAAGAACAACCTTGGACAAAATGAGTACTATTATTATTCATTTTATAAATGACAAAACCAAGACTCCATAGGGTTTCACGAATGAACTAGCAGAATTGTGAAGCTGATCCAGAGAAGTTTATCTGACATAGAAAGCCCACCATCAGTGCATGAGGCCATATGACCTCATTATAATTAGAGGAGCTCACTGGTGTTCCCTGTATACACAGATGGGTTGCATGGGTAAATTATCTGTGTATATGTGTGTCCCTCTGAGGTTGCTTGCCTTCAGTGGCTATGCTTATCCCCAAGCTGCCTGAAAAATGCAGGCTGTTCAGTTCATTTTTAATTCAATTAATCAAAAAAATCATCAAAACTTAACACAACTTAAAAGCTCTGATTAGATGTGCTCAGTGACTTCACTCAGAGAAGGGTCCTGCTTAGTGAGCATTACTGTCAATTGCCACAAGCAAACACTTCCAGGTCAATGTTACTCTCACCAACCCAGGCAAGAAGTGTCCAAAGCTTCACTTCTAGGGTTGTCTTAGGCAAGAGAGAGACAGACTGATGGGGAGAAAGAGAAAGGAGGAGGAGGGAAAGGTGGTGTCAGAGTGAGGTACAGAGAAGAGAAAATTGAAAGGTTCAAGTAAACTGCCTAGACTGATCCTGGGTCTGGGTCATCCAGCCCTGCTCCTGCCACCTGTGCACCTGCTGCAGTTAGTACCCTGTCCTTTCCACTGTCAGGCAAGCTTGTTCCACAAGACAAAGTGAATTGCTTGCCGTTTATTGCAAGGGAACTTTTTCGCAGTGACCTTTAAAAGCACCGTATCCTATAGGCATGACTGTCATTCACCGTTTCCATTGATGCAGCTGGCTGGAAGTATGACACCAGGTTATGCACCTTGGGCAATTAAAAATTGCAAAAGACAGACTGACACAAGGTGAAAAAACTGAAATAGCTACTTCAGAATCAACCTCCATCCTGCCGCTATTTTAAAACCTCCTTTTTGAAATAGAAAGTGACAAAAAGTCTCCCACTTTAAATGAAACCTATAAACATGTTTAACTCTCTCTGTACAAAGAATCTGACAAAAATAATCTACCCATTTGACCTTATATGATAAATCTGTGCTTCTATTCCATGTTGGTTTGATGGCGCTGTTCATCTAATAAATACTCATGAAGTATTGGACAAATGTCAGGAACTAGATTGGGTATTTAAAATGTAAAGAAAAAAAACAAGATATTGTTTCTCTCATGGAAAGACTGGCTTTTTAATTGGGAAGGCAATTAGAGGACTTTATACTAAGAGCTTTAACCTTACTATGCACTTAAATTCTTCTAAGTGATTTAAGTATGTTAACTCAATAATTCTCCCAACAACTTTTTACATGGTTGCTGTTATTATCCCCATTTTACTAACAGAGAAAATAAGGCACAGAGAGGTTGTGACTTAGTAATTAATTTACTAATACCTGCTGAAACTAGGACTCAAACTCAGGCAGCTGACTCCAGAGACCACATTTGTATCCACCAAGCTATAAAGCTGTGGTCCCCAATCTTTTTAGCATCAGAGACCAGTTTCATTGAAGACAGTTTTTCCACAGACCAGTGGGAAATGGAATGGATGGTTTGGGGATCATTCAAGCACATTACATTTATCATGCATTTTATTTCTATTATTGTTACATTGTAATATATAATGTAGTAATTATACAACTCACCATCATGTAGAATCAGTGGGATCCCTGAGCTTATTTTGCTGCAACTAGATGGTCCCATGTGGGGGTTATGGGAGACAGTGACAGATCATCAGGCATTAGGTTCTCATAGGGAGCATGCAACCCAGATTCCTCACATGCACAGTTCACAATAGGATTGGCCCTCCTATGAGTATCTAATGTCACTGCTGATCTGAGAAGAGGTGAAGCTCAGGCAGTAATGTGAGCGATGAAGAGGGGCCGTAGATACAGATGAAGCTTTGCTGCTCACCTGCCACTCACCTCCTCCTGTATGGCCCTGGTCCTGACAGGCCGCACACTAGTACTGGTCCATGGCCTGCAGTCTGGGGACCCCTGCCATAATCATCTAAAATTAGAGAGTGACTCTTTCAAGGGAACCAGGAAATACTTTTGAGCAATGATGTTAGATGATAAAAGGCCAGGCATGGTGGCTGATACCTGTAATCCAAGCACTTTGGGAGGTTGAGTCGGGTGGATTGATTGAGCTCAGGAGTTCAAGACCACCCTGGGCAACATGGTGAAACCCCATCTCTACAAAAAAATACAAAAATAGCTGGCTGTGGTGGAGCGTACCTGTAGTCCCAGCTATTTTGGAGGCTGAGACAGGAGAATCACTTGAGCCCAGGAGATCGAGGCTGCAGTGAGCTGTGATCATGCCACTGCACTCTAACCTGGGTGACAAAGTGAAACCTTGTTCAAAAAAAAAAAATTGATGAAAGATAGGTTGAATTTAGTCAAACAAAAGTATTTTGAGGCAAAACATGTAGCATGTCCTGAGGCAACACAGCTTAAGGAAACTTAATAAACTCTGTAAAAAAAAAAAAAAAAAAGGTATTTAAAGTGTGTGGGAGAAATGAAGAAAGGCAGAGAAATTACATTAGGACCAGATTTGAAAAGGTGTCTTATACTATGCTGAGGAGATTGCATTTTTATCCTGCAAACAATAGAGAGACAGCCAAGGTTTCCAAAGCAAGGAAGGAGAGATGAATGGTGAGGTGGAGCACAGGCTGGTGGGTTCTTTCCAAATTATAGAAAGTACAAAATGTAGAAATCAGGTAGGTTTCGAGATGATGCATACATATAATTTTCTGCATTTTGTTTTCTAAGACTTATTCTGAGGACTGACAAACAGAGCACTTGGGAGTGAAGATAGAAAGAGGAAGCAGAAGACAGTGGCTGGGAAGGTAGAGTAGTCACCCCTTATCTGTGGTTTGCTTTCGAAGGTTTCAGTTACCTATGGTCAACCACAGACTGAAAATATTACAGTATTTTGAAACAGAGAGAGAGAGAAACAGAGGGACAGAGACCACATTCATGTAACCTCTATTATAGTATAGTATAATTGTTCTATTTTATTATGGTAATTGTTGTTACTCTCTCATTGTGACTAATTTATAAATTAAACTTTATCATAGGTATGCATATATAGGAAAAAAATCATAGTATTTATAGAGGGTTCAGTACTATCTATGGTTTCAGGCCTCCACTGGGGAACTTGGAACATAACCCCTATGGATAAAAGGAGGTTACTATACACAGCAAACCATTAGCATGTTTCATCAAATCTAAGGCACCGTCAACTGTGAAGCACATTAATGTTAGAAATTCTAAGAAAGAAGAATATTTCCAGTTAAACACCATCTATTATTAGATGAATTCCAATTTTTTGGATGTTAAAATGTAGCAGTGAATGCATCTCAGAATCTATGAAATATTGTATAATAATTTAGGCAAAAGTAGAATTGATCACTGGTTCCAGTCACTGAGTAAATGAGAACATAAATTAATTACAAAAATACTTGTTGAGTGTTGCAGAAATACTTATTGAGTGTTATATAGAAATAAAATGGAGATGTTAAGAATAAGTGTCAGTTGTGATTGAGGGGAAAAATGATAATGATTTAACGTATTTAGAAAATAGAACAATTAGGCTTTGTTGTGCTACTGAATGCAGATGGTGAGGGAGAGACCTTTAAGTGATGTCTAAGATGGCTGACTAGCTAATGTCTTTAAGACCAAAAGGATAAAAAGAAGAGCATGCTGGGCTATGATAACAAGTTTGGCTTTGGATAGGTTGAGGTTGAAATAGACGTAGGACTTACATGTGGGATCCTCAGCAGGCAGTTGGAATACTGGCCCCAGATCAGAAAAGAAGCTAGGACTGGAGGTATTGATTTAGGCCACATCTAAGTGATGTATGTGGTCAATGAAACATAGAAGTGGGTGAAGCCACTTACAATAAAAAGTCTGGCTAAGAGGTTATGTTCACTTGAACTAAAGGAAAGCATTAGCAACAAATGAAAGGAGACAGATTCAAGACCTACTGTAGGTCTTGATAACTTATGATCTTTAGGTATTAAGAGAAAGATGGTTCCAATAAGAGACACAGGGAAATTAAGAAATACAGCAGTTTAGTTGGAGAAGAGTGAAAATTTCAGTTCTAGATGTACTATGTTGGAAGTGCTGCCAAGACATCAAGTGAAAATGACCCAAGAATAGTTGGAAATATGTTCTGTATTTCTGGAGATGGGGCAGATCTAGAGATTTAAATTGGAAAATCATCTATTCATAGTGAGAGTTGGTGCTGTGGCATAAAAGATTGCCAAGAGAAAAATATAAAGAAAGAGTAAAAAGGATTCAAGCATAGAACCTTAAAGTAAGCTCTACTTCGCAGAAGTCATGTGGTGCATAATGACATTTTGACCCACGACAGACAGCATTTATGACAGTGGTCCATAAGATTATAAGACTGGGCTAGGCACAGTGGCTCACACCTGGAGTCCCAACATTTTGGGAGGTTGAGGAGGGTGGATCATTTGAGCCCAGGAGTTTGAGACCAACCTGGGCAACATAGCAGAAACCCATATCTGTTTTTTAAAAAGCACAAAAAATATTAGCCAGGCACAGTGGGTGCACCTGTAGTCCCAGATAATCAAGAGGCTAAGGCGGAAGGATCACTAGAGCCCAGGAGGCAGAGGTTGCAGTAAGCCAAGATTGTACCACTGCAATCTAGCGTGAATAACAGAGTGAGACCCTGTCTCAAAAAAGTAGGGATTATAAGAGTGTATTTTTACTTTACCTTTTCTATATTTAAATACATGTAAATATAGGAATACCATTGTGTTATAGTTTTGCCTACAGTATTCAGTACAGTCACATGCTAGGTTTACAGCCCAGGAGAAAAAGGCTGTAGCACATAACCTATCTGTGTAGAAGGCCACACCATCTAGATTTGTACAAGTACATGCTATGTTTGCTCGGTGACAAAATCACCTAGCAATGCATTTTTCAGACCGCATTGCATCGTTGTTAAGTGATGCATGCCTGTGTTTCGATCTTATGCTAAACGATACTATTTAATAAAATACTAAAAATACTACTATATAGTGAATGCTGATAGGTAAAAGACATTTTACATCTGGTTTACAATACTTACAACTGCAAAATAGATAATCAACTGTCTATTTTACAACTGAGGAACATCTGAGGTTTAGTAACTTTCCCAGGGTCACACAACTAGCAAGAGACTGAGTACGGATTTGAACCTGAGGCTTTTGCTTGAAAGTCTTCATGTTTCATAATGCACCCAGCCTATACAAAACCTTTCCTCCTCTAACTTTTATACATTGCTCTTATGTCTTTATAGAGTATACCTACTAAACCCAAATTCTTACAAAAGACACAAGTAAGTAACATATGAGAGACCCTAGCTGGGCCTTTCCCTAAGGATATCTGGAATTGTAGGCTTCTGACACTGGCATGCTTCTTTTAACTATGAAGATGTATTCTTCAGTTACACACACACACACACACACACACACACACACACACACAAACACAAAACAGGGTTTTCTTGAAATATGTGATCTTCTTACTCTATTCTCAATTTTCCAACTTTTGACTGAAACATGGAAACAAATATTTCTCTACCATAATAAAGCAACAGTGTAAGATGATGGTAAGAGCACCAGATATTTGAATTCAGTTTTGTGTACCATAAGGAATGGTGAGAACTGTTGCAAAATGGAGAGTAAAGCCCAATCTAAAAAGGTAGCAAAGCCTCAAAGTTCTGTGTTGCTAAAATTTCAGATTTTTTAAGGGAAGGTGGAAACTTTAAATATTAGGTGAAGCCTCCATTTATATTGTGACTCATTATTTTAAATACTATACAAGCTAAAGAAAAAAATGCCTGTGAGCAAAATCCACTTTAAAAGATGACACTGTGTGCCACTGCACTCCAACCTGGGCAATAAGAGTGAAACTCTGTCTGAAAAAAAAAAAAAAAAAAGACACCACACTGCCTTATATTCTCCAATTTTAATATTTCCAATTCCTTCAAGTGTTTATGTTGCTTGATTTACAAACTTTACTTTCCTTTGAACAGAGACCATTCTGTCAATGTTCCTCTTAAAATATAACATCTAGAGCTAAACAAAATCATGTAGCTTCTCTCTGGCCTCAGAATTCATTGAAACTGCTACTATTTTTGTGCTGAGCATTGTATGCTAATGTAACCTAGTATTGCATTAGCTTTTTCTTTTTTTAGCATTTACATATTACTGTTGGCTAATGAGTTTTAGTCCATAAAAACCCTTAGTTATTTTTTCACATTAACTGCCAAGATAAATCTTAACTCATCCAATACTTACAAAGAAGCAACAATTTTGTTTTTAAATTAAATGCAAGACTTTACATTTTCTCTATTAAATTATTTATGATCTAGATAGAGTTGAAAAAACTTTATTTATTTGGGCTCATTATTCTAGATTTCAGGCAGAGTTTTCAATCATCTGTCTCTTTCCACAGCTTCAAATATAAGGATCTACAATTCATTATATGTACTGTTCACAGGCACAATGAATGTTCCTGAGAAATTTCATCCACCAAGGTGCACACAATTTTAAAAGGTCCAAATCAGAATTGACCCATAATTAGAAGATTACATTAGCCTTTAAGAACTATCCCCACAGCACCCTACAAATAACGACAGCATTATCTACATTTGCCTGCATTATTTATATGCACCCAGGGATGCCACATCGAGTGGAACACCTACTGCACACAGGATATAATTTCAGTGATTTCAGCTATTTGGCTGCTTCTGCAATTATCCAGAACTTCAGCCTTACGTCCTCTTCAATGTTCGTCTTAATTATGAAATTTTCTTTCTGGCAACTATAAACGTATGTTTGATGGTAAAGAACATTCTCTTCCTGTTCCTCTGTTTAAAAGAACTAACCAATAAACATCAATTTATCTGACTCACTGGGGCCTTGCACTCCACATGGCTTCTTTTCAGGGAACTGTGTAGGCTACAGTATCAATAATGATAGCAACTCATGCATTCCAAGGGGTCACTACATACCAAGCACTATCCTGTGCACTTTATGTAAGTCATCTCCTACATTCCTTGATAACATGATCTAAAGAAGGATTTAACAGCCAAGGAACTCAGACATACAGAACTTGAGTAGCCTCACAAAGTCAGTAATTGTCAGGGTCAATTTTCCAATAAGTCTGTCTACACTGAAAACTCTGCTCTTGATATTACCGTTCTCGTTCCTACATAGGTCATCTGACCCTTCCTTAGGTATAGTCAAATAAATTACCAGATGGACAGCAGCACCCACCGTTAGCAAAGAATGCCCTGTGTTCTGTGTTCTAAAGAGCTTATCTGGCAGGCATGTATCAAACCCTAAAGTGGAGTTCCCTGATAGTCCACTACTAGGTCTATACATTTTAGCCTTTTTAAATCAAGGAGAGAATTTTTCAAACATTTGTCTCTTTGTTAGGTCTGTGCTTTAGAGGTCAACACACACCTTATTTCTTCAATCAGGCTGTTGGTAAGATACTGAATGAGAAAGAATTCTGGGCTGTGCCATTGTTGTATGACTATCTTTTTTCCACCATGATACAGATAATTGACATACGTATCTGTATCAAGTTCACAATCCCCATTGCACTTCTAATTCTGAAGCTTCTTTTCCATTAAAAAATAAGATCGCAAGCATAAAATAAAGTAAGCATGACATTATCATAGGGACAACATCAAATCAATTTTACTTTTTAAAGGAAATAATTAAGGAATGTTGGTGCTTTACTATCAAGGATAAATTACTGGTGTCCCAAGACACTACTGCAGAGGACCATTTAGCTTGATGCATTCACAGAGAATTTAGTGGCCATCTTTTTTTTTTTAAACTTCCATGGTTCCATCAACTATTAATTCATCTAAACTAGATTGCCCTCTGATTCTTCATTTTTCCACTTGTTTTTACAAAATATATTGCAAGAAGTTGTGTAGATGCCTCACTAAATTAAAAAATATGTGTATATGGATAAATATTCATTATTTTTCATCCACATCAGGCTTTGCTGCCATGAGATGAGAATAAAGAGAAAGAACTATGTCCCTTTACCTGCCTTAGAGCATTCCCAGAAAAACACAATATAGAGAGAAATCCTTAGTAATTGCTTCTATCAATGCCTGCAGTCTCTGTTGAGCCTCTTGTTTTGTCTTTGGAAATTTAATGTTTAATAATTTGTAATATGTCAAAATTTTAGTTTCTCAAGAGAAAGGCTGTGCAGTAACAGGCATTTGGAGATCATTGTTTGCTTTGCGAAGTGGATAGATTAGATTTAAATTTTTTTATTGGATCAAGTAATATCCAGCTTTTACATTTAATAAATAAGAAATGGCAAATGAGCAAAGAGAAATGGTGATGTAGACAGAACCCTGGTGCATATCTACATTTCTGTTGAAGGAGATGTATCCCTTTAGTTTAAGACTTTGATATAAAGTAAAAGGCAAATATCTGGAGAGGTGACCTTTTGGCTATCATTAGTCTTTTGTGAAGAAGGTGGACACAAATTTTGGTAAGAAGTAGAAAGAGAAGAATCTTATACTGCAACCCTTGTGGAAGTGAGAGGAAAGCAATAATAGGTTTTTTTTCCAATTATCTTCAAAATTTATGCTGACTAGTGTTAGTGTTTAGAAATGTGCTTTTTCTTAGGCAAATATCAGCTAATCTCATTTAAGAGAAGCTTGTTCTGGGTGACATTTTTGCTGCATTTATCTTTGGAAACAATTTTTAACTCTGTTTTTCTATGTCATTTATGGCTGAAAATTATAACTGAACAGTTAGAAAAAAAAACTGTTGATTAATTACATAGCTTATGTGGTATTTAAATAGCCAAATTTATTACATATTTGTAGCTTGAGAGGATTCTTCACAAATAAAAGCTTTTTTCTGGGCTGGGCACCATCCCAAATCAGATTTAGAATAGTGTTGGAAAGGTTTTGTTCACTAAATGTATTCCAAAATTCTAGTGTTCTTTAAGGACGATATGGTTGCTGATTTTATTTGATGGTTTACTGTGAAGACTCTTCGATGAAAATGTGTTTCACCGAAAATTTATTCTTCAAGCAGACGCCTTAGAAATTTATCTTGATTGCAATGGAAGATGGCAATTTAGAACAATTATTTATCATTATAATAACTCAAGCGCTTTTATCATCAAGCACTTGCTATTTGAAGACCTGACTCCCATTGCTAAATAAGTGAATATTCATCTGATTGTTTTTAGTCCTTATAATATAACCTAATCTTTTGCTAGCCTATTGCATGAACTGAGTAAATATTAAACAGGACTTGAATTGTCCACCTTCTCCACTGTTTATAAAGATACATATTAGATATGTTACAATAGAATGAGTGCTAAAGCACATTTTCTTTTGAAGAATAATATTCTAGGAAATGTAACTTTCATTAATTGCTAAAGCTCACCCATGGAATTCAATTTTTTCTTAGCTATTCTCATTTTAACTACTTGCCTCGTTACACAAAAACATATTACTGTTTATAAGAAATCATTATCCTTCATTTTCAAATGGAAAACGCAAACCAAAGACAATAATCAAAATTGGATGTAATGCCAGATTCATCATCTTGGAGTTCCGATATTTGATTATTCAAAACGTGAGACAGTACCTATAAATTTTTTTTACCTTTGTAAGCCATCAGGAACTCAAGAGCCATCAGACCTGCTTTTGCAAAACACTGTTTTATACAAATAATTTTTCAGAAGGCAATTTAGAATTTTGAAATACATGCCAGTTGTCAGAGTCTGTCAAGTTCTGCTTATCATTAATTTTTTAAAACTTAGATTATGGGTAAACTCTACCATAATAATTGTAATAGAATACATCACTCATGAATGTAAAAGTTTAATGCAATGCATAGAATAGAATTCATAAGCTGACAATAACAGTGGTCACTTCATAGTCTATGCAGGGAAGCCCAAGCACTAAACTGATCTATATACTGCAGAGACTAGGAGACAAAAGTAATATTCTGAAGAAGAAGAATATTTTAGGGAGAAAAAAATGAGAAATTCAATAGCCATCTAGGTGATTTTTAGACCAAAATTTTATTTAATTTTATTTTTATTATGTCATGACCTAGTAATGGTTCAATAGCATCATAAGTAGTCCTAAACGTTGGGTGATAGCATATTCTTCTTCTATTTTTAGAAATGCAATTGACATCAAAATAGTTATAAAAATACCTACCTCCCTAGGTCTTGTGAGGATCAAATGAGATGATGTGAATGAGAGACTTCAGATGCTATATAAATGTTAGTTGGATTCTATGGGAAGGCTTCAGAGATGCCTTTGCACAGTGGAAAGATCCTTGGACTTGGTAGTTCCAAAATCTCAGTTTTGCTAGCCATGTTATCTTGAGTAAATCATTTAAATTTAATTCCTCTGGGTCATACTTTTTACATGTAAAATGGGGATAATAATTTCTACCATAGTGCTGTTTTGTAAATCACCTCAAACAAAATGATATCTATAATGAAAGTGCTTTATAAAAATGAAGCATAATGCTAATAATGTAACAGATTGTTAATAGAGTACTTCTTAAATATGGCGTAAGTAAAGGAATGACATTTGCAACAAAATAAATACAATTGTTTAAGTGAAAACTATATGTAGAAAGGGTTGAGAATTGAACTGAGTTCTTCTGTTGAATACTTACCATATTGCAATCTCAGGGTCCCTATGAAGAGAACAAAGTCCTGGCCTTGCAAATGTTAGGATTTCAAGAAGAGGTAGGGCAGACTTTGGGTATCTACAAGATATAAAGGAAACAAACCCCAAACTAAAAGTTATAAGCATTATAACTTTTAGTTATGGCATTATAAGCCACTTTTATGATTAAAACTCATTCCTAGCATGACTTTTTATTGAGAATTAATTGTATAGAAAGTATTGTCTTATGTCCTGACTTGTGGGAGAGTGTTTGTGTTTGTGTGTGCTATGTGTAGCGGAAATGGATCTGAAAGGTACACTGCAAAAGAATGTAAATATGTTTGCTTCTCTTTCCTCAAGCTTATATATTTGAGAAACATAAATTTTGATAATCCAAAGAATCACAAAATAAATATCAAATGACTTAAACTAGGATGTACTATTGAAGCTTACTAAGCCTACTATGTGGAAAATGGTCTTTAATTATATTTACCAAAAAAAAGTGAAGGTGTAAATGTCAGGGACTGAATATTTGTGACTATACTTTCCCCAAAAATCTAATAAATTATAATTAAAACATTAAGAATTAAGAATAATTATGCTTAAGACAGCTGTCCCCAACATTTTTGGCACCAGGGACTTGTTTCATGGAAGACAGTCTTTCCCTTTGGGGCCCAGGGGGCTGGAAACGGGCTGGTTTGGAGATGAAACTGATCCACGTCAGATCATCAGGCCTTAGATTTTCATGAGAAGCCTCATGTGTGCAGTTCACAATAGGGTTTACTCACCATAGAGTTCACGCACCTATTAGAATCTAATGCCTCTGCCGAGCTGACGGGAGGCAGAACGCAGGCAGTAATGCTCATTCGCCTATCTGCCACTCACCTCTGCTGTACAGTCTGGTTCCTAACAAGCCATGGACAAGTACCATGGTAGAGGTTTGGGTACCTCTGGTCTAATACATATGTATGTACTTAAATTCATCTTCCAGTGATTCCTTTAGAAATGTGAAGAGACCTGGAGCTTAGGAGAGACAACTAGATCTGGTTAGAGCCTTATCTGAGTGAAAGTTATCAGATTATCTCCCTAAGCCTGTTTCCTTATCTGGGGGGAAAGTCCTAATTCACTGGGTTGTTGTAAAGATTCAGCATTATAATGAACACAAGTGAACCAAAATTGTGCCAGGCAAATGCTTAAGTCTCAAAAAAGTGAGTGATTATTCAATGTCTCAGTAATCTTTATTCTTAATAAACCCACCAAGTGATAGTTTGATCTGGCAAAGATGGAATGCGACACCTAGCACTAAACTCTTCTTTCCCACAGAATATTGCTAGTTTTTACCGGTGAATTACTAATATTTACAGACTAAAGACACCTGTTTATTACATTTTAGTTTTAAATTTACATTTTAAATTTTTCTGATATAATCACTGGACAGATAAAGGACAGTTTGATATAGTTAGAAAATAACACAATTTTCTGAAGTCTCTTTCATGAAATGTTTTAAACTAGAGCTTTGTCTTGGGAAATTCCTGCTCTTGGGCATAGTTATCATGTTGTTTGAGGTTAGCAAGGATGTGATTTTGAGGTCACAACCAGCTATTGTTTACTGAATGTGTGTAAGATAAAACGAGATGAGAGGCTAATTATCTATAGGTTTGCCTTAATTAGCAGATAACATTTTCTAATTTAATGAGGCCTCCATGATCATAATCAACAGTCAAGTTTCTAAATAGCTTTCCCATATCTTTGTGGGCCATTAATTCCCTCATCTTCAAGTTTTCTACATTCTTTTCAAGGCCACTTGAATACTTGAGCAGCAATTTTCCCTGTTTGCAGCAATCACCAGTTGAATGCTTTTGTGAATGAGAAATTAAATGGGTTTTCAACAATGCAGATAGTTTTAAATGAGAGTCCCAATGAAATTATGGATGAATCAAGGGACAGCAGGAAGTCTGTGATTTTCTCCATTTGCAAATGTCTTTCTAAAAAATGCCATCCTGAGAACTCTTTATAGATATTTACCTATTAATGCCAATGCCTCATTTTTTTGAGGAAATTCTTATTCTTTTTTTATGGCTCAAAAAATTCACAGAAGAATAGTTAGTAAAGCAGCAGTGAACTATACTCACCAAATTTCATAAAATACATTAAATGTACTACTACTCACTGGAAACCTCTTTCAAAATGTATACATCTATGACTTCCAATAGTATCAATTATAAATGGTATGAAAAATGCTTCAACATTTAAAGAGAATGTAAGAACTTCTGCAGGGGAAAAAAAAGAAATATGTACAATCTTATTTAGTGATCTGTTTATTATCGCATGAATTTGTGAGCAGAGTGATCTAGAGAAGGCTTACAAGATGTAGTGAGACAAAGAGAATTTTGAAAACTCCTCTGGAAGAAGATGGAATCAGTGAAGCTTCAAATTCACCTGCAAAAGTTACAAGCAGATTTGAACTGTATGACCAAATCTAGCTGCATCTAGATATGAAAGGACACCATTGGGATTTGCCGTGTGTGGTTCTGAGGAGAGTGGTATGAGTAGAACTATTTTTTTTCTTAACTTTTAAGTTTAGGGGTACAAGTGCACTTTGTTTCATGGGTAAACTTGTGCCATATGTGTTTGGTGTACAGATTATTTCATCATTTTTGTATTTATCCTAGTACCCATTAGTTATTTTTTCTGATCCTCTCTCTCCTCCACCCACAGTTCCAAAAGGCCCCAGGGTGTGTTGTTCCCCTCTATGTGTCCATGTGTTCTCATCTTTTAGCCCCTATTTAGAAGTAAGAACATGCGGTATTTGGTTTTCTGTTCCTATGTTAGTTAATGACCTCCAGTTCTATCTATGTCTCTGCAAAGGACATGATCTCATTCTTTTTTATGGCTACATAGTATTCTGTGGTATATATGTACCACATTTTCTTTAGCCAGTCTATCATTGATGGGCATTTAGGTTAATTCCATGTCTTTGCTAATGTGAATAGTGCTGCAATAAACATACACATGATGTGTCTTTATAATAGAATGATTTTTATTCCTTTGAGTATATAGCCAGTAATGGGATTGCTGGGTCAAATGGTAGTTCTGTCTTTAGGTCTTTGAGACATTGCCACACTGTCTCCTACAATGGCTGAACAAATTTACACTCCCACCAACAATGTAAAATCATTCCTTTTTCTCCACAGCCTTGCCAGCGTCTGTTATTTTTTTTTTGACTTTTTAGTAATAGCCATTCTAAACTGGTGTTAGATAGTATCGCATTGTGGTTTTGATTTGCATTTCTCTAATTATCAATGATGCTGAACTTGTTTTCATATGATTATTGACCACATGTATGTATTCTTTTTAAAAGGGTCTGTTCATGACGTTTGCCCACTTTTTTTATGGGGTTGTTTTTGGGGATTTTTGTAAATTTGTTTAAGTTTCTTATGGATGTTAGATATTAGACCTTTGTCAGATGCATACTTTGCAAATATTTTCTCTCATTCTGTAGATTGTCTGTTTACTCTCTTTATAGTTTCTTTGGCTGTGCAGAAGCTCTTTAATTAGATTCTATTTGTCAATTTTTGCTTTTGTTGCAATTTCTTTTGGTATCTTTGTCATGAAATCTTTGCCTGTACCTATATCCTGATTGGTATTGCCTAGGTTATCTTCCAGGGTTTGTATAGTTTGAGATTTCATACCTAAGACTTTAATCCATCTTATGCTTATTTTGTATATGGAAGGGGTCCAGCATCAATCTTTTGCATTTGGCTAGCCAGTTATCCCAGCACCATTTATCGAATAGGGAATTTTTTCCCAGTTGCTTGTTTTCGTCAGGTTTGTTGAAGATGAGACAATTGTGGGTGAGTCGTCTTATTTCTGGATCTCTATTCTGTTCCATCGGTCTATGTGTCTCTTTTTGTACTAATACCATGCTGTTTGGATTACTGTAGCCCTGCAGTATAGTTTGAAGTTGGGTAGCATGATGCATCCAACTTTGTTCTTTTTGCTTAGGAGTGCCTTGGCTATTTGGGGTCTTTTTTGGTTCCATATGAATTTTAAAATAATTTTACCTAGTTCTGTGAAGAATTTCAAGAGTAGTTTAATAGGAACAGGAGTGAATCTACAAATTGCTTTGGGCAGTATAGCCATTTTCATGATATTGATTCTTCCTCTCTGTGAGCATGGAATGTTTTTCCATTTGTTTGTGTTGTTTCTGATTTTTTGAGCAGTGGTTTGTAGTTCTTCCTGTAGAGATCTTTTACCTTCCTTGTTAGCTGTATTCCTAGGTATTTTATTCTTTATGTGGCAAGAGTAGAACTATTTTTAAGGAAGACAATTCTTGCTACTACTAAATAACCATAGAAGAGGAAGAATCATTTGGCTTTCACATGAATCATGTATTATAAATAAAATAGGTCTTTCAAATTAATTCTATGTTTTATATATTCCTTCCATAATTCAACTATTCAATTCAGTAAAGGCTTAGTCTGCCAAAGTCACTGCATGATTTTCCAAAGGAGGTATACAGTAGAAAAGCGATTAGAACCATAGGTTCTGGAGTTGGACCACATGGATTTAGATCTTGGCTATACTTTTGGCTAGCTGTGTGACACGGATGAACTAGTTAATCTCTCCAAACCTCAATATCCTCAGTTCTTCTATTATTAATAAAATGGGTATGATAATCATGTCTTCCCCCTTACTTTAAGGAGAGGATTAAATGACAGCATGTTGAGAAAGCACTTCCACAGTATCTGGCATATTATAAATGCCCAATAAGCACTAGTTATTTAAGAATTTCTAGATTTAAAGAGATCACTTATTTTTAAGGTATCTTGATTTTTACTACTACATCATGCAAATCTTTATCTCTTTAATTTATTTAATAACAGAAAAATAAAAACTGAAAAATTTAAAATTAATTTTCCAAGTGTCTAAGTACTTTCTAAATAGAGATATAAACCCTTTTAGGTTCACAATAATATTGCATTTCATTTGAGCTTTACATCTACTGCTTGGTTCTAAATTCTTTGAACTAGACAGTTAAAATTCTCACATTTTAAACCTTCATCCAAACATAAAATACATGCATTGAATAACCTAACTTTAGGTATATTGAGACTTTATTTTATAATGAACAGTTATATGAAGAGTGCCTGCTCCCAAAAAAGGACTTACAATGCTTCAATTTTAAATCGTAAGACATTTATTGAGATACACAGTAAAATTATAGTGAAAAATGTGAAGATGCTATCTGAGTAATGATAATTTTATTGTCTATTTAAAAATAGGCTTGGTAATTGGAAAATATTAGTTAAATCTTTTTTGAGCTTTTGGCTGTTATTGTTGTTTTTATTATTTTATTAGTTTTGCTTTCTCTTTTCTATCTTATAATTTTTTCCCTAAACAATTGGAGTTAGTTATATGGGGCTATCTAATATGATGGTATTTATAATGCTCTGAATTAAATTTTCGAGCTAAAAAAATCAGTCCTAACACTTAAGATTTGTCAATTTTATAGTGAATTATAAAATTTATCTCTGTAAAGAGTTCTGATTATGAAAATTCTATGAACTCTCATTATTCTGCAACTTCTTTCCCTTGTTTATTTTATAGAGTATGGCATTTAAGTCTTTGTTAGCAACATCTCCCCTTGGAAATACAATGATCCTTTGATAATACTGGGTTTCAAACTCTAGATGCCTTTCTCACATTGCCATCATAGTTCAATTCACTAGGTTTGTGTCAAGATACTACTACTAAGATTACTAAGAGCTCCTGCTCTCAAAAAAAGGAGTTTTGTATGTCCAGAAATAAAATAATGTGGCAGAAAAGATGTACAAAAACTCTTGAGATTTTAGGGAACTGATTAATAGTATCTCTACCTTTTCACATCAGAGTCCTGAACCAACTAAGAGGTAGAACAAAGTATCAAGCTGCTACAGTTCAGAATAGTAGCTTTTTGCACTATAGACTTAAATGTGTAGACCCAGTTTGGTTCCTTGAATTGAGCTTACAATTCAGATCAGCAATGCTCCCTGTAAGCTCCCTATCAGCAAGTTCCCTGTAAGCTCACTATGCATTGATAGAGCGGCATACAGCCTCTCAGGAGGTAGACAAATGAATAGAAAGAATACTAAATGTCCTGGACTAAGCATGCTTAATTTCTCCCCCCATATGTGTCAGTCAGGCCAGGCATCCTTCCCATTGCCCCACCTGGGGAAGATGGATAAACAAAAGGAGTCCAAAAGATGTAAGTGTTCTTCCCTTTTTTCCCTTTAGTGCATGCAGTGGAAATTCCCCATCACTCAGTTGGAATATGAAGAGTAAAAATAAGTGTTCCCATCCTAAAAGAGACAACATGCATTGCGATTCAAAGAAGAAAGATTCCAGATGGTTGGAATGATCAGGAAATAATTCAGAGAGAAGATAGTGTCTGAGAAAGGCTTAAAAGAGGAATACAAATTATACAGGAAAGATGAAAGAACAGAGATACCATAAGGAGCCTGGTAAAAAGTCCAGAAGAAATAACTGGAAGAATTTCCAGGCATCCAGTTAACACTGGAGTGAATTTTTAATGAATTTGGTCAGTATATTTGAGACTTTCTTTATTAATATTTAGAAGGATAAAGCAGACATCATAAGGTGTTTACAGTTAACAAGTGCTATAATATATATTTAAGTTAATGTGGCACTCTAAGAAAGTAGTGTGTCATTACAATAGATGTTGCTCAGTTCGCACTTCGTTGCTGGACGAACAAAACTAGTATCTGTGTCAGTCTAAGACGAGTAAAGATAGGAAAATAATGAACAGATTTATGGGGAAAAGTAGAAGGCAGAAGTCTATAATGAAAGAGAAATTTCAAAATGGATGATATGGAAAGTAGATCAATGCCCAGAGATAAAACCCACACTATAATTATGAAAATCATTAGAATTGTAACAAAAGGAATTTTGAGGGCTAAGTAGCAGAAGGTCATCAATTTATGCTGAAATCACTAAGGACGTTTCTAAAAGTTTTGGCAGAATGTGGTGTAAGCTAGTGGTGAAAGATGGATACCCATCCCAGAAGTTGTTGGTGACGCTGATGAAGAATTTTAAATAGCATAAGTACAGAAAAAAAATAAGTGGCTTCCATAAGTGCTGTTGGTTAATAATCTGGAAGTGGTATTGGGTGATAAATAATGTGCTGATCCATTCTCCTGGCCTTATGGAAAAATAGGCTAGAAAGCATCAGGGAGAAATCGGGTTTCAACTAATAAAAGGTGTAAAGAGCCTTGAAAAAGATTTAAGAATTTATTACAATGTGTAATAACAGGTACGTAGTCAATAATATATGATGTATGAGATACTAATAAGGAAATGGGCCAGAGTATATGTGGCCTGGGAAATGACAGAGATCTAGGTAAGAAAAGGGAGTTGGGAATTATCAATAGCAAGGATTAAGAAAATGGGTTGAGAGAGAAGCTCCAGGAAATGCTGACAGTACAGAAGGTGGAATAATTTAATCACTTCAGTCCTTTGGAATGGTATTGCCAAGTCACTTTGGGATGTTAAAAAATTATATTCCTTCAACACTTTATAATTAGGAACAGGAATTGGCGTCATTCTATTGGAGCTTGCTGCTAACAGTGTGGGAGTTTTTAGAGACAGATATGAGATCTTGCCAACACATTCTAATGTAGTCACAATGCCATCCAGTGGTTGGTTTGATTACTTTACAGGTACTTTCCAATGCTCTTTAAGAATAAATTTTATTTTCTAGTCAATATTCATCAAAGTTTTAGAAAGCTTGTATGGAAAGTGTTTTATTATACCTTCAAAAATTGCATAGCAGGGATTTGATTTGCTATGTACTTCTAAGCTAATGGAGTTATATCCAGCTTGTTTTCTACATGTGTTATGCTCTGGGAAACATGATTTAGCCTGTCCTCTGTCGAAATTAATGCAATAAGGAACCATGAAATAATGGGACTTACACTGTATTCAATTTTAGTCCTAATAGAAACACAATGGAAAATAACATCTGCGACATAGGTCTGGTTGATCAGAGGACAGTAATGGACATTTGTTGCTGTGATTTTATTGGTGCTACGGGCTTTATCCTTCACGGTATGCTCATCAGTATAGAGATAGTGTAATAAATACTTTTGACTTGATTTGTAGTTAGTCTCAGTTTGTCTGTAAGGTCATAATGGGCACACTTAAATGGGAAACTTAATTTGGCAGCTGACAACGTAAAATGAATCTAGCTGCCATTAGCAAAGACCTTTCTTAAATTTTGTATAAAAGCACAGCTTTCAAGTTAACTGCACATCTCTTTAAAAACGTATTTATAAGTAATTTCAGAGACATCTATTTACCACACTCAAACTTTTGGTTATGAAATTCCCTCTTGCCACAAAAATTCATTATTTGAATCTCCATGGTAAATTAGCTTTATGAGTTAGCTATTGTAATTATTTTTCTGTGAAGCAAAGGCATGAGTAGAGACAATTTCATCATCTTACCATCATTTGTATGTGGAATCACTAAGGAGTTTGCCCATGTGGAACCATGAAAGTCCCTGGTTTACCCCTCTATCAGCTGGCATAAACATATCTAAACCACCCTAGAAAATGTACATTAATATTGCTTGTAAAGACCTGTGGGTTGAGCATGGTATCACCACAGTCAACAATGTTAAACTCATCAAATATTTTAAATAATTTTAATGTCAAAATTATTGGAGCCATTTCTTGTTTGATTATTTTCACACTGTTGGTCCTTAAACTGTTTAAACTTGGTTCAGAAAATACAGAAGCAGGCCGGGCATGGTGGTTCACAATTGTAATCCTAGAACTTTGGAAGGCTGAGGTCTGGAGTTCAAAACTAGCCTAGTCAACATGGTGAAACCCCATCTCTACTAAAAATACAAAATTAGCCAGTTTTGGTGGCACATGCCTGGAATCCCAGCTACTGGGGAGGCTGAGGCAAGAGAATTGCTTGAACGCAGGCAGAGGCAGAGGTTCCAGTGAACCAAGATCGCTCCATTGCACTCCAGCCTGGGCAACAAGAGTGAAACTTTGTCTCAAAAAAACAAAAACGAACAAACAAAAAAAACTAGAAGTGATTTGGAAAAAATGATATTGATGTGAATGATGGCACGTCTGCAGATTTTCAGGGGTATGGGAGCAAGAGATCTAATGTTACCCAAACCAAGTGGCAAAACTGAAGATGATGACCACAAAAGAAACAATTTACAATTCACAGAACTTACAGTATTTTATCTTCACTCATGTAGCTAAATACTCTTTGTTGATGTTAATTTACCAATACTAAATTGAGCTGAGTAATTTTTTAATAAACATCATTACTCTACAACCTGCTTCATACAATACATTTACTGGGGGCTTTGTTCTTGTTGTTGAGTTCCATATTTTTTTAACTTTACATTTGCAAACGTTTTAGACTTACAAAAAAAGTTGAAAGAATAGTACAATGAATACATATATACCTTTGCTTACACCAAATGGTAACCTCCTTGCCACATTTGCTTTGACTATTAATTTACTTTTTTTTGAGTAAACTAGATAAAAATAAGTTGAAGACACTTCCGCCTATAACTCTGTAAACCTTAGGGTTTAAACCCTAAGTACTTCAGTAGTATCTTCTAAGATAACAGTACTATCGTATATAATCACAATATCAATCACACATCCAAAAATTGAATATTCATGCAATAATATTATCCAATATAATCTCTGAATTTAAATTCCCCCAATTGCCCAAACTTTCCTCGATAGCTTCATTGTAAAAGCATATTTCTATTCCTATCATTAATATTCTCTTCCCCAGATATCTTCTGCCCAGTGTTTTCAGCATAGTTGGCCCTTGCCTGAATCACTTATTATACTGATTATTGCAAAAATGTGATGTTCTAATTCTATCATTTCCTTTACATTTTGAGACCATTTTTTTCTGTAAAGAAAATTCTCTTCCTTTTACTTAATAATATCAATCAGCCGCATAGATTCCTTTCTATTTCAATTTTTTATAATCTGTTACCATCAGTTTTCTTTTTTATGCTCATATTGTCCAAAATTTAGCTGGTGAGAGCTCCTGAAAACCAGCTTCTGTGTCTTTTTAACATGTCCTCAACAGACTTTGGGCATGTCCTTACTTACAAAATAAGGTATTCTAGGCCCACTTTGTACCTTGCCTGCTCCAGACTTAGAAACAAGAAGTCCTGGTTTTTATTTTTGTTTTTTTCCTATGGGCAATGACATTTGAAAAGCTACATGTGCTCATTTTTACTGTAATATTATTTTTCTAGGCTCTTTTGTTGGACAGAGTTATATTTTTTCTTAATAATGAGTACATAGTTATCCCTCCTAGTTGAATCCAATACCATAGGATGCTTCCCCACTTTTCTTCATTTCATATGTTTGTCTCATATCTCCTGCTGGGAAAATGATGGTTTCTAGCATCATTGATCTATTTGCCATTTGCTCTGGCCTAAGTTTCAGATTTTTAATTATTCATTTTTGTCCTTGGACAATGTACCACTAAGGGTGTTTCACTTAACAATGTATATTGAAACTAACTTTATATCAGTTCATAGAGATATGCTTAATTCTTTTTTATGGCTTCATAGTTCTTCATTTTATGGATCTAACAGAATTTACTCAACCAATCCCTATAATTTGATATTTGGGATTTTCCCCAACATTATGCTGTAATGACTTACTTTGTGCATATTATTTTGTGTTCTTCAAGATGTGCCTTCAGGGTGAATTTCTAGAACTGGGATTGCAAAGGCAAGAGTTGCTAAAGATATATGCTTTCATCAGATATTGCCAAATTTCCCTCTATAAAAATTGTACCATTTTGCATTTTCACCATTACACTTCCTAAAATAACCAAAATCATTATTTCTCTTTGAAAATATGAACAATATTAATTAATTAATGTTAAAAAATGAAGAGCTTTTCTATAACAAGCATAAGAATTTCTTATACACTATCCTCACTTCCTGATTCCAAACTCAAATTTAAATTTTATAGGTAGAATATGCCACTGCAGAAACAGAGAAGACTATAATACTAGACAAGCCTCAGCATATGTAATCATTTAAAGCTTTAGTATTGGTATTAGTCCATTCTTACATTGCATTAAAGAAATACCTGAGACTGGTAATTTATTTTTTTTTAAAGGGGGTTTAACTGGTTCGGAGTTCTACAGGCTGTACAGGAACCATGATGCTGGCAGCTACTTAGCTTCTGAGAAGGCCTCGGGAAACTTATAATCATGGCAGAAGTGGAAGGAGGAGCAGGCATCTCACATGGCAGGAGCAAGAGAGAGTGGGAAGGGAGATGCCATACACTTTTAAATGAGCAGATCTCAGGAAAATGAACTCACTATCATTAGGACAGTACCAAGAGGATAGTGCTATACACCATTCATGAGAAACTGCCCCCATGATTTAATTACTTCCCAGCAGGCCCCACCTCCAACATTGGGTGATAAGGTTTGGCTGTGTCCCCCAGCCAAATCTCATCTTGAATTGTAGTTCCCCTAACGTGAGAGGGACTCAGTGGGAGGTAACTGAATCCTGGGGTTGGTTACCTCCATGCTCTCTTCATGATAGTGAGAACCTCATGAGATCTGATGGTTTTATAAGGGGCTTTTCTCCCCTTCACTCTGCACTTCTTTCTGCTGCCACGTGAAGAAGAATGTGTTTGCTTTCCCTTCCATCATAAATGTAAGTTTCCTGAGGCATCCCAGTCCTCTGGAACCATGAGTCAATTAAACCTCTTCCCTTTATAAATTATCCAGTCCTGGGTATGTCTTTGTTAACAGCATGAGAATAAACTAATCTATTGGGGTTTACAATTGATCATTAGATTTGGGTGAGGACATAGGTTCAAATAATATCAGTATTTATGTTTGCATTTCTCTTGAGCTAATTAAAAATATAAAATAAAACAAAGTCATTCATTCTATAGAAATTTGGAGTGGAAAAAATTCTCAAGGATTTACTTTTATGGATCATATTAGCAGAAGGTGAAGTACTGACAATATAAAAATGATTGAATGCATATCACATTGTTTTAGAGTATGGATCGATCTATATAGCATTTTTGTCACTTTCTACTCAAAATACAGTCTCCTCTCCCTTTTTTTTCTTCCAGGGCCCTCATTGTTCTCCATATCAACCCTATACCATTTTAGATGTCTAATATATTTAAACAGTTCCTGAGATCCTATGATCTGGTTTCTCAGTTTCCATTCCCAAGTCACTAAGTGTGGCAGACCCGGTCATGTGATTGGAACCATTGTAGATTCTCTGCATGAGACGTCAGTGGGCTTTCACTGCTCCTCAGTACTCCTGCTGCTCCAGTCTTCAAATGTCTGAAATTCCCCCAATGCCTCTAATACCTTCTCTTTCAGCTGTTGATCTTGGTTTTTAACTCATATGAAGACCAACAACATCCTGTTTGTGTTGCTATCAATTTTATCATCCCTTTTTCAGAACATCTTTATTTTCACTCTTTTTTCTCTTTCTGCAAGATAACTCCACCCCTACTTCATCTTCCTTGCTCTTCCTCTGAAACTCTGTCGTCTCCTTTTTAATTTATAATATTTTAAATCTTTCTCACTCTGGTAACTTCTCTTTGTCTAGATACATGTATAGGTCTCTAACATTCTAAAGATACCTTTTAACCTTGTTACCCCGAGTTACTACTTTGTCTTTATCCTTTCAACTGCAAAATCCTGTACTATTTTAAAGTCACAGCTTTTTACTTACTTGTCAAGCCCTGGTAATCCAGCTTCCACTTCATAATGCTGTTCTCTTAAAAGATTCTAGTGACCTCTGATCTCTAATTTCAGTAGTCTTTTACTGGTCTTCATCCTCTGTAAACTTACTTTAATGTTTGGTACAACTGATTGATTTTTTTCAACTCCCTTTCTGTGCTTTTTCAGGATAATTTGGTATAGTTTTCTTCCTAAATGCTCTTATTCTCTCTTGTTCATTAGTATGTCCCAACTCCTAAAATTAAACATTCCCTGAAACGGAATGCTGAATTTTAAACCTATTTGAATAATTCACCAGATGAACAAGTTGAGCACCACCCATGAGGATATACTCCTGGATTGTGAAAATGGCATAATGCATCCTGGGGACTCAATTGACAAAGCCTCATAGTAAAAGGAGAAAAAACTATAGATATGTGTAGGTCCAGATCATATGCATATTGGTTCAAGGACTTTATTTTTTAGGACAATACATATTACAGTTAATCATATCAATAGTTTTTAACTGACTGAAAGCAGAGATCTGAACTATAATTTAAAAGCATAAATGTTTACCCTTCTTCTAGCATTTCTGCTGAAAAGATTTTCTTTCAATCTAATAACCTAAAGTAAATTCCATAATATTAGTATGTCTAAACTGCCCTTAGTTAGGGCATTAATAATCATCTGTTACTTCTCATTAGAAATCAGTTCTGTTTCCTCATTTTTAAAGGCCTAAAGTTAAATATTGTGTACACATAATAATATTGTTACAGTTTAATTTGATGTAGGTCAATTTCTGGTGCAACCTTATCCTTGTAATAATCATTCAGAATAAGAACCAAATGTGTTATGTTCTTTTTAATTAGGAATTTAAGAAATATTTCATCATACATTCATTGCCTAAGTCAACAAATGTTTATTGTGTGCTGATTATGTGAAATTCACTCCTCTGAGCATTAGGGATTCAAGCTAGACAAACATTTGCTCCTGGAGCATGCACATTTCATCTGAATGAACTAAACTGGCAGAGCTGTTATGGTATACGTAGCTTATATATGAAGCACCATTCACTTTGGGAAGAGCCAAATCTTCTGCAGTGAGTGGTGCTTCATAGAATGTACCAGCTTTTAGTGAACACACTAAGTTGGGTGGACAGGAAGATATTTGTCTTTTGTAAAGAGGAACTGGTTCATCTTGGCCAGTGGTTCTTAACCAGGGATGATATTGCCCCCAGGGGACATGGGCAATATCTGGAGATATTTTTAATTGTCACAACGCAGGGGAAAGGGTGTTACTGGCATTTAATGATGCTGCTAAACATCCCAAAATGCACAGGATAGCTGCCCCCAACCACCAAACAAAGAATTATCTGGTCCAAATCGTCAACAATGCCAAGGCCGAGAAATCCTGCTCTAGGCTAAAGGATCATGTGGCTTAATTACTGCATTCTTTCTTAGAAGAACATACACCATGCTTCTCCCACAGCCCCTCTCCTCCCTCTGACCATGTAGATCTCCTTTCAAGCTAATTTTTCCAGCCATTTTTTATTCCATGGGTTAACAGAGAATGTTCAGTTTAGATCTGTACCTTCTATTTGTTTTTCAAGCTGTTCTCAAGGGTCAATCAATGCTTACTAAAGTTTTCGAGCAAGCACTAAGGCACTAAGTTCTGTGCCTGCTGGGCATAATTATAGGAAACAACTTTGTTTTTAAAATCTCATAACAAGAAGCACAGGCACAATCCACAAATTACAATTCCTTTGCAGTGTGTTTGTACCTTTAGTAGCTCACAGCAGGGCCACATCATCGTCTCCGCCAGCCACCATTTTTCTAGCTACCTTCCTAAAATATCAGAAACAACAAACTTCCCAGGGTGAGGAAACATTCTGCAGTTTTGCCCACATGGATCAGTATTTTTCCCATTCAGTCATTATATTGCTATGAAGTAGACAATAAATTATTATGAAAACATGAATAGAAAGAGGAAGTGAGTCATGTGAATCATTATTAGTATTCTATTTCACAAGGTGGAAAACTCACAGGGATCTTGATGTTAGTCCAGAATTAACTCATGCTTTCCCTTTCTTTTAAATGCTGGGAAAAAAATTGCGTTGTAATGTCATCATTGTACTTGCAGAACTATATGGCTAGATATGAACTAAGATACTTGGAAACAGTTGAGCTCCAAATGAGACTTATACCTTTATTAGTTATGTAACATTAGATACGGTGTATCTAATGTTAACCTTTCAAGGGCTGAATTTGGTAATATGTTAAATAAATAAATAAATTGAGCTAGTATCTGGCGTGAGAATCCTGGGTTTGAATTTGGCATCATCAGTTTCAGGCCATGTGGCCATCAGCAAGCCACCCACTGTGCAGAGAGATTATGATGAGATGAGATTAACATGGGCATTACAAAGATTTCTGCCATTGCTGTTGTCACCACCAGATAATTATCTTACATGTGTCTTCTATAACACAACTTAAAATCACTGTAAACAATGGTAAAAGATACTATCCTGCATTCAGAATATCTAAGTTTGTCAGAATTAGGTAGGTTTTAAAACTCTATGTTTTGGCTTTTTTCCAAGTCAAATATGAATAACTATAATGCACATCTAGGAATAAACGTATAAGAATGGAAATCTAATTTGCACCCCAGTGGTTCTTGACATCATCTTTGTTAACATGCACACTCTAAATATTTTAGATTCACTGGGAAACTGTTGATATTTAGAAAGGGAATATTTTTCTTTAAACTAGTAAAGCCCAAGCATCTCGTTTGAAAATTCTTCTATCTCAGGATCTCTTCTTTCCTGATGTAGAACTGCATGAGCTGTATTCTTATAGCAATAGCATCTTCACTAGCAAACAGAAATTTTACCTAGCAAAAGGAGGTTTCAAGAAGCCAGTCAGTTCTCTCCACTAAGAACTGCCATTTTGGTCTGCATTACTGATCCTCAAGAGCACTAGTTATGCTCAGAAATGGAACCTCAGACATTTATGGATTCTGTGAATTTCTAATTACCTTTGTTCACAAGAAGTCAACCACAAATGCTTATGAGGAGTCACTTGTTTGAATGACAAATAACTAAGTGCTGGGGATTTATTAAAATGAAATTAAACACTAATTCATTTATCTTTCACCTATCCGTTTACATTTCTATTTTTCCAGACTATTTTTCTAGCAGTTATTTTGAGTATAGTAAGGTCTTCACCTCCATCAGGCACTTTTAGGGTTGAATGCACTTTGGAGTGATTCTAGTGTGAGATTTTACAGAACAACTATTCTACTTTTCCAATATCCCTTCTGTGTTAGATTTATCCAGAGTGCACAGATAGTAAGTGGCCACATTATATCTTGTTACATAAGTTTGCATTGCGGAAGGAATGGTCTGAGTCTTCAAGGAGGTGACATCTTTATCAGAGATAAAAGACAAATACATGTAAAAAAGACTAGCCCATTCAAAAAGCATCAGTCCATTACAGCAAATCATCATTATATCAGCTAACTACTAGCAGTATGGAATAAAAATGTGGAACAGTAGTATATAGAAGTGATTTGAAAATATCCATGATTATATACCAGTTCCACTGAACCAAGTGTTGTATCAAATAATGATTATTTTATAGCAAAGTTAACTATACAGGCTTTTTCTACAAAGTATGTCCTATATTTCCACTAATTGACATTAGAAAATGAGAGATATTCTCCATTTTTTTAAATCTTCAACATTTTTTGGCCAAAACATATTTAAATGCAATTCTGCAGCAGAAAGTAACTGCTTTACTTTCTGACATTTTAATTCTCAAAAAGAGTTCATTTGGTGTTATAGCATTTTTAATATCATCTTTCTTTGTTCAAGAAGCTCCTTCTATCACCTTTTCCTCTGAAACTAAAGGATTGTCTTTATGTTCAAGGATCCCCTCATATTTACATCTTCAATAACTTTCATGTGATTTTCTAGTGTATTCCAGATTTTACTTATTTCATAAGTATAAAATTTTTTAAGTAATATGACATAAAATTCAATTACATTATCAAGTCTGTACATTCAGACTTTCTCTTATCTATTCTACCTCACTTGCAAGATACCTATGTTAGTTTGCATTTTATTTATATTTGTTGCACAAAGCCATTGCTGTGTAAGAAGTATTCTTATGGTATACTGGAAAGAGTATAAAAAACCTGGGTTCTAGTCTCACATTGCTTGATATTTTCTTTCCTTAATAATAGAATGGGGAGATTAGACTTGACTGTGTTCCTTTGCCCGTAACTTTTATGTGTGTTTTTTTTAATTCATGTGCACTTCAATTTATTATCCTCCCCAGGTCTAGAAAGGAAATTGAATTTTTGAAAGTTTTTCCTTGAGAGAAAAGAAGTAATTTTATTCATGATGTCCATTTCAGTTAGTAAAAATGTCTTTAAGAGGCTAAGTGGCTCCCCAAAGATTGGATGTCCAATAAGCAATAAAGTTGGAAGTGGACTCCTGGCTCCCTGGTTTCCCACATTGAAGACTAGCTGCCACATATATTTCCTCTTACCAGATTTCTCTTGAAATTGTAATTTGTCATCTTCTGAGTAGTAGACAGTGAAGGCCTAAGATTTATTTTCCTTGCAGATGAATAATTAGTGAATGTCAATTTCATGATTTCTTTCAGTCTATGTGAAAGTCAAAAATAGCCATGTTAATTATACTTAGCAGGCACTTTTCTGTGACGAGACACCAATTCCTGGAGATGACTTGTAAATATTATTGTTTTTCTCCTTAAAAGATCATCTAATCTGGTATTAAAAGTTCATTTAACATTGTCTTCTTTATAGGTAATTTCAAAAGTGTTTTGCTAATTACATAGAAGAAAAACAGTCACCTCATCTAAACATTATTTTATATACACTTGCTTTTAGGTTTTTATTGTTTCTTTTTTTTTTCTTCTACACCTCCTTATAGCACAAGGTATCTCAAACCTCAAGCAGCAACCATCTGGCTTGTTTTATATAACTCTCTCAGCCCATTCAAGTGGCAATACACCAGTGAAGAATAAAAAGATATATATTGGATGGAGCCCAAGAACTGCACCCAAAATAGCTTTTTAAAAGTCATTGAGCATAACAGTGGGAATAATAGGAAGGTCTTAAGCGGCAGCTGCTCAGGGAGCCCTGGAATAATTCTCCCATCATCATGCCGCAGGTATCATCCAGAAAGCAATTCTCCTAGCACCTCCACTTTCTCCTTTAGTTTTTATGTCTATCATTCAAATTGCAACAGCTGACAAGCACCTGGGATTTAATTCCTGCCGGATTGCATACATTCACATTAATTTTGGTAATTTCCCAATTGTAACAGTGAGAACCTTCTCCAGTTTGGGTGAGTAGCTTTAATATTTCATTGCATATTCATGTATCACCTCACGTTATTTTTAGTTTCTAATGGAGATAGCAGACAAGGCTTCATAAAAGATTAGTAGGAGCCCTAGAAATAGCTTTATCTCTGTTCCAGTATATTTCTTATTTTCTTTTCCTGAGAGGGCAGTAAAGAATTCCCTTCAAAGAAGGCATATTTGGTAGCGAACAAAAGGGAATCTTCCCAAGACCACTAGCAATCTCACTGATCATGTTAGAATGTTTAATTTTGATTCTCTCAGTACAGACTAGCACAATTCCCCTGTTCAGCTATTGTGGGGCACAAGCCCATCTTGACATTTTGTTTCCTTCCTCCCAATTCTTCCCATTTGAATTATTTAAAGACTATGTCATGTTTCATTATTTCTACATTTCTTTTACTGAAATATCAAGACCCAAGAAAGAAATACATCTTTTTTAAACATACACATATACAGCACAGTTTATTCCTTTTCTATTTCAAATGATTTATTCATATTATATTGGTGTCTTGTAACTTTCATATTGACTGTGCTGCTTTTTAAAATAATTTTTCAAAATGAAATTCCCTATATCATTTCCCTTATTCATCCAGAGATTTTTATAAGATCGTATAGCATGTAATATGGTAAAAAGCTCAACATACCAGAATGTATTTTTAGAATAGAGATATTCTACAAATGGCAGGGGGTTCTTTTTCCATTTTATGCCTTATGAAAAATGGATTTGGAACTTATAAAAAATGTATCTGGAACATCTGAGTGCAAGATTTTTGATTGGATTTTAGAATTCAGATCTATGATTTAAAAGCAATTTCTTCCTTTCTGAAAGTGGCCATGTCAAATTGATTTTTAAGGATAAAGAAAGGGTGTAATTTGGATTTTGAACCCTTTTCTCAGGACTTAGATTGTTTTCATTTATGTTGGCTTCCTTTATCCTTATTGCATCCTCATGGAGTGGGAAAAGCATGTGTTTTCACAACTTTTTTTGCGAGGATTGCCCACAGACAAAGCCATAAATAAGGCTTAATTCTTCTTTGTTCCGTTTCACCTTTCTAGCTATACATCTATTAAACGCCAATGTGGCTTTCTAGCTAATACTCTTTTTTTTCTATCTTGAAGGGAAAGTCTTAATATTTTGTGGCATCACTCCAAAAAAAGAATTTGCTTTCCCCCACCCAAGAAAGAGTAAGGAGAGGAAATAGTCAACACAAATGAATTAATCACTAATGGCTGACTTTCAAGTAAAAATCCAATGAATGTGGAGTAGTTGTCTAGGAGATGTAACTGGAAATTTTTCAAGGATTTGAAAATGCACAGAACAATACAGAGTCCCACTTTATCACTCTTATAAAAACCAAAGATCTGAGTATCAAATCACTAACTTGTTCTTTCTTTTTTTTTATCTTGATTCTTAAGTTCTGAAAGTAGCTCTTTCTCAATCAGGCTTCTAACTTCTATGATGGTTGCATCAACTTCAATGTTCTAACTTTTAGTACAGCTAATGGAGTAAAAAGGTAATTGAGTAAAAACATGACTAGAGCACTCTCTAGTTTTCTGACTTTTGGAAGCAACTGTCCCTTTCTGAATGTTATTTGCCTCCTCTAAAATTAGGAGGCACAAGCATGTTTTTTAAAAATACCTCTGCGATAAGCTTCTTGGGTTTTAATTCAAATTCTATTACTCTAGTAGTTCTGTGGTCTTGTTACAAACTATTTAATCTGTCTACGCTTTAGTTTCCTTACTATAACATGGAGATCATTGCAAAACCTGCTGTGGAAGGCATTCTATCGGATGATGTACATGCTTAGTTGGCTTTCAATAACTTTTAGCTATTACTTGATTCAGAGGTATGTTAAAGTCATTATAGCTATGTAAAACAATTAGTGTAACTGAAAAATGTAAACAGTTCCTAAATATTTGTAATAGCTAACATTTTGTTGTTTATTAAATGTGAAACATGAAGTTCTTTATTTGTGATTTAAACTATTCCTCTCAGTAACACAGTATAGAAGATATAATTATCCCTGGTTTACTCATGAAAAAATTAACCTAGGCAGAGCATGGTGGCTTACACCTATAATCCCAGCACTTTGGGAGGCCAAGTCAGGCAGATCACCTGAGGCCAGGAGTTCGAGACTAGCCTGGATAACATGGCAAAACCTCATCTCTACGAAAAATACAAAAATTAGTCAGGCATGGTGACACTTTCCTGTAGTCCCAGCTACTCTGGAAGCTGAAGAAGGAGAATCACTTGAACCCAGGAGATGGAGTTGCAGTGAGTCGAGATCACACCATTGCACTCCAGCCAGGGCGACAGAACTCTGTCTCAAAAATAAAAATAAAAATAAAACTTAAGTAAACACATAGTCACACGAGTGGAAGAGTGCTGGGAGTGTCATATAAATGGAAGCATGTTCTCCCCAGAGTTCGCTCTTTTAATCACTGGGCTGTATTGCCTTCCACTCTGGTGTCCTCTGCCTTCAGTCAGATGACTAATGCATAATTAACTGCAGCACTACATTCTAATGAATACCAACCTGTCCATCTTTCTTGAATCATTTTTATAATTAATATCTGATTTATGTTACTTCTTTTACAAACTTGCCAGAGAACTTTAGAACATAATGTGTATGTATTTTTCAAGCATGCAAACCCACGAAGTCAAAGAGAGTTTTCCAACCACAGCTTGTTACTCCTCTACCTTCCTTTCCTGTCAAAATCACCTATGAAGAATCAGGTTTCTCAGAAAGCTCAGCAACTTGTTGAGATTTAGCCTGGAATTCACATAAAACTAGATAAAATTAGTGCTAAAAGGCCTATAAGAGCACCATAAAAGAATTGACATCAAAGCACACACACATACACACACACACACACACACACACACACACAAACACACACCCACACACACACACATTTTCATTTCAAATGTAAGAAGTCAGAGCTCTGACCCCATTGCTTTCCATAACTGATGAAAAATGTGACTTTTGAAATCGATACATTTCAATCTCCATATTATCATTCTGGTACAGTACTCCACAGCGCTGGGAAGAAACATCAGTGTTTCATTCTCCAGATTAATGCTCTTCTTTCAGAGAGATGGCTTTCAGCTATTTTAGACTATATGCCCTTCATTTGAGAAGCAGTTTATATTCATTTACTTACAGTCACTATTCACTAATATCATGGATTGATGGAGTTAACAAAGGCTTTCATTAGTTAGCAAGGCCAATTTTTATAGCATTTGATCATTTTACTTCTAGTTGCCCCCCTTTATTTAAGGACTTTGTGTCTCCCTATCATTCTTTTGATAGAGTAATATATTACATGTTTTTATCTACAAAGATTTGCCCAATAATGAAAGCAGCTACTCACACACACAAAAAAGCTTCCTGTTCCTTGTACTAATTATGCACAGAAAGTTCTACCTCTCACTTACCCATGAGATAATTGAAATGTGAGTCTTGGAGCAGAGGATCAGAGGTTTGGATGCTTGTATAATACATATATTACTGGCTAGTAATTTGTACAGAAAAAACATAAATATAAATATATATGTGTGTAAACTCTTTGCTGCATTTCTCAAGTATCTTATTACTTGCTTATTCTTGCAGAACTTGTTATTGCTAAATTCAAATTAATCAAAGTTCATTCAAGGTAAACACTATTCCATAGAACTCCATACCAATTATAAAAATAAGGAATGTCTTGATGAAACTTAGATATGGATATAGAAGAGATATTCCTGATCTCTAAGCATACATCAATAGTGGGGTTCTTTCCTCATTAAGTGTAACTTATCAATAACATATGTAAAACCTCTATTCTGCTATTCAAAGACATTCACATGAAATTTGTTTTGTGTGAAGTGGCAGATCTGAGTACATGAAGATCCTTGGGAATAAAGAAGAGACAAAGCCTTATAATAATAATTCCTGCTAGTAGAAATATTTATAATCACAGTATGACATCCTGTTTTTAGTTGCTATGCAATTAACATTTTCTCTTTTCTTCTACTTCCTCTTACACTTATACACATGAGGATATGTGGGTTTCATTATACCTGGATGATTAGGTAGAGATATTGGTTGATATTTTAAGAATTTTAGGACATTTTCTAGACTTCTAAAATGAATGGGTAGTTATTTCTTTTTTATTGTCAAAAACTTGTAGTGGACATTGCTATGTTTCAGGGACTGCACACATACATAACATCTTCTTTAATCCTCATGCAACCTCTGAGGACTTGTTGGTCTAGTATGGAATATGGGATATACAGCTGAATCACCACAACTTAAGACACAAAGTGGTGACTGCTATGAGCAAAGTACAGAGATAAGTAGCAATAACCAGAAGAAGAAAATGTTGCTTCTACCTGAAGAAATATAAAAGGCTCCTTTAAGAGGTGACATTAGGAGCTGATCCGGGCTGGGGGGAAATGATACTTTTAATGTCAATCCAACTCCTAAAATCTCCCCTTAACTTCAGATTTGTATCATTAGCATTATTCTTGTGTTAAACAAACAACGTTAGGAGGATGTTTTGGCAAGAACCTGAAATAAAGACGGGGTGCAAGTAAAAAGGAAACAGATTGAAGCCAAAGAATATCAGAAGCACCTGGCAAGGACTAGGAGTGAGAAGGAACAGGAATGTGTGTTTTAGTGAAAAGAAACTACGTAGAATGAAAGGAACCAAAATCTATTTCTAATGAGTTAAAAATAAAAGGATGGAGAGTAGGAAAATTATTGTTTGATGCTCCTTTGATACAATCACCAGATGATACCATTAAGACAGTCTAGTTTATTTGTTGCCTGAATTGACCTATTCAGATGCCAAAGGAGACTCTTTGTCTTCAGGACTGTAGGGATAAAGTGAAAAGGGTTTAATTTCTGACCCCATGTATAGGACATTGGAGGCTCAAATGCTCATTACTTGGGAAAACCTATGAGGAAGAAACAAGAGGTACATCATCTACTGAGGGTCTGGAAGTTTACTATTGTTAATACCTACAATATGGAGGGTGGGGAAAGGATGCAAAGGAGGAAAACACACTTGTTTTGAAGGTGGCCAAGATGACCTTTACCCTATAGCTAAGCTGAATGACCTTGCTTGTAGGTGACGTATTTTGTGAAATCATTCTAGCTCACTTAGGGGTCAGCCTTGTGGATTGTCATTATTCATAGAAAGACAGTGTTTGTTCCCAACATTGACCCCACAGTATGAGAGTTAACTAATGTGAATGAATTATTTATTACTTATTCAAATTTTAAGACTCACTGGTCTCTAATAGAACCAAAGTAAGAAATTTTTTTCTTCCTTCTTTTCCAATAAGTTGACACCAATATCTGTGCTTCTCACAAATGGATTCTCTAGAATCAAGTGATTCCTTTCAATACTGTGGACTCTCAAACTGGCTAATTACCACTGAATTAAGATCAGTCCCATTCAGGTGGCTCTACATTTTATTTTACACAATGTCATAGCCAGGATGACCCAAAACAATTTCTTAATAGCCTGAAAGAGTTCCTTAACTTTCCAACAAACTTCAGGAAAAACACATAGGATAATTAAATAAATCAGGGAAACAATTTTTAAAACATTTTCTTTATACTAGGGTTGAGCAAGACACTACCTTTCAAAGAGTTTACAGTATGACTTTTTGAAGCATTATTTTTACAAATATGAAAAAGATGTGTCAATAAATAAATATAATACTAGGCAATAAGACATAAGAGATGTACTAGGGAAATAAATAAATTTTGACTTGGCTGGCTTAGAGAGGAAGAAAACAATTGACTTAGAACCTAAACCATCACAAGGATTAGGATAGTCAAGAATTAAGTGGGAGTGGAATTTGGGTAGAAAGTTTGCCAGGACTGAGGAAAACAGCTCCTATCAATATGGTGAGTTAATTAATTTAAAATTCAGGTGTGTAACCCAATAATTTACTTTCATTTTCTGGCTTATCATTACTTATTTCCATATTTTAGGTTTTTTTGCTATTATTAAGATTCATCAAAGCTAAGTACTGTACCTCATACCGGTAATCCCAGCTATTCAAGAGGCTGTGGCAAAAGAATCACTCATGCTCAGGAGTTCAAGGCAGCAGTGAGCTGTGACCACGCCGCTGCACTCTAGCCTGGGTAGGGAGACCCCCCCATCTCTAAGATTCACAAAGTTATCATGACCAAAATATCTTTTGTTTAATACATGAAAAATGGATGAAGCTAACATTAAATATATTCTTATATATTTCTTCATCAAATTTCATATTTTTTATTTTTAAAACAATTCATTTTGTATCATTTTATTTTTTCTTACTTCTTAGGTATTTTTAAATCCCAATATGCTCTGATAAATAATTATCATAGAGCATATGATTCTAAACAGAAGTGTAATTGGCTTTAAAAAATACACAGCCATCATTGTCATCATCTAACTTTTGTTGAACCCCAAATTTCGAATTTTTGCTAAGCACTGCAACTCATTTAAAATTATTCAGAAAAGCAGCATTTTATGCAGAGTGAGCCTCTGAAAAAAAAATATCTATAGTCTAAAAAACTTTTGTAAATAGGCCTACTATAAAATTCAGTAGGCTGACTTTTCCTGTCTCTCAGTAAATCTAATATAACATTGAAAAAGATCACTATACTTGGTTTGAAATCTAAATGAAATAATGAGCTTGAATTAAGAGCCATATTGTATGAAAAATATAATTGTTTTTACTATTTTTTCCTGAGTGGTGGTGTCACCTATGTTTCATAATGTAACTACTGCAGTGTTTCTCAAAGATAAGACATAACAGAATCACTCGGAGGGCTTGTTAAACTCAGTTGCAAAATTCTACACTTAGTAGGTCTAAAGTGGGGCTTAATAACTTTTTTATTACTATTTTTTTCTTTTTTTTTTGTAGAGACAGGTCTTACTATGTTGCCCAGGCTAGTCTTGAACTCCTGGCCTCAAGAAATCCTCCTGCCTTGGCCTCCCAAAATTAGAATCCATACATGAAAGGATTTTTATTTTCAATGAGTAACCAGTGTTGCTGATGCTACTGGTCTAGGGGACCCACTTTGAGAACCACTGTGTATACACACACATGCTCGAAACACATAAATATCTATATCTTAAATTAATTTGTGATCATGAAAGGTATATATGTGTGTTTAAATACCTGTGTGATTGTGCATCATTCAACCAACTACATTTTTTAATCATTAGTCATTTCCTAATTATGTGGCAGTGAATACAACCACTTCTAATCTATAGAACCGTTTTGATGTGCAAAGCTTTCAAAACCAGTTCTCAGCTGCTGGGAATGCCTTAAACGCTGAGGTCAAATTGTCAGTAGAATCCTGCCTGTGTAGATTTAACACCAATAAGATAGGTCTAAAATTGACATTTCAATAAGCTATTTTGCTAAACTTTAATAACGCAAATTCTGTTAACCTTGAAGCCCTGATTAAAACACAAATAAGTGAGAAAATTCCTATTGTTAACTGAGCCCATTTTGCATATTTATTGCTATACCTTTTAACTTGTAAGGCCATGGCAGACTGTATAAACTATTCTCTAGTTGCTAGGTCTTTCATTTTGTCTTTTCCATATTATATTATATGTAGATGCCGGATGTAAGTGTAGTAGCAGCTTACCTATATTTGGAGAAAATATAAAAACCTTTGAAAAAGTGTTATCATTCTGTCATTTCTTTCTTAAGTCTAATTTTTTCCTACATTTGTCCATAATCTGTTTTCAGAGCCCAAAAATTTTAACTAGTCTTTTCACTCCACCAGAATGAAATTGTAACTATATTTATTTAACTATTTATTTTTTAAAGAAATACTGTATTTTGTTGGGTTGAGTAATACATAGAGTCTACTAAGTGCTTTGGTTAATTCAAAGTTATCCTTGGCACAATCATATACTTGAAAAAAGAAAGGTAACCCTGAAAAATAAAAAGAGAGAATACAATATGAATGAGCTGCAATTGGACAGTATGAGAATACTGAAGTTCAGAAACATGTGAACTATTTGGCACCCAAGAAAATAACCACATAGTCATCATCAGGCGTTGGGACTGTTTGTGAAGAGGAAAGAGAATGCCCAAAGTAGTTTAATGAAACACTGAAAATAGTGATTTAGGAACAGATCAAAAGGTGCCAAATTCATTATTTCATCACATGATCTGACTTTCTTTGCCGTCTAACTTGGGAGAAACTAAGGAAGAAAGAATGTCAATCAAATTACCTGCTTTTCCTTTTTTAATAAAGTTACATAAAATTATAGAAGACAAAATTAAAACTACATGTCTCACTTCAACTACTATATCTGTTGATCTCTTACCAAGAACTGTCTCCAGTGTCACAAATAATTTTAAATTGCTTGCATTGTTTATATTTAAAGACTATAAATTCTACTTATTCCTTCATTCTACAATACTTGTTATGCAACTTCTGTGTGCCAAGTGTTTGCTGAAAGAAATATAGTTGTGAACAGACATCTCTTGCCCAGCCAGGTAGTTAAGACATACTAAGAAACACTAATAGCAATAAAATGTACAAGAAGCTATGTACATTTCTAATTTTTTTTTTTTTGAGATGGAATCTCATTCTATCACCAGGCTGGAGTGCAGTGGCGATCTTGGCTCGCTGCAACCTCCGCCTCCTGGGTTTAAGCAATTCTTCTGCCTCAGCCTCCTGAGTAGCTGGGACTACAGGCACACGCCACCATGCCCAGCTAAGTTTTGTATTTTTAATAGAAATGGGGTTTCACCATGTTGGCCAGGATGGTCTTGATCTCCTGACTTCGTGATCTGCCCACCTTGGCCTCCCAAATTGCTGGGATTACAGCCGTGAGTCACTGCACCTGGTTGTTCATTTCTAATTCTATAATATCTGGATACTCATCTCAAACTCAAAGAACCTTAGTTTGGAATTTAATTTTAATTATATGGAGGGAAAGGAGTCAGTCCAAACTCTATGCTTTTTCTTTTAGTAACAACTACGGAGCAGAAATGTGTCCCTTTAACCTTTGAAGAGGCTATTTTTCCTTTCAACACAGGGGAAGAAAGCTTCAGATCAGAACTAATTGTTCTGTGATTGATTGATAGTTTCCCTCTTGTTACTACATATAGCCCAATGACATGCATTGTACACACAACAGGAGGTAAGAGAGTCAATCAATTAGGGAAACAATTAATTCCAGTTTCTACA
Organism: Sapajus apella; assembly: GCF_009761245.1. Taxonomy (NCBI): domain Eukaryota; kingdom Metazoa; phylum Chordata; class Mammalia; order Primates; family Cebidae; genus Sapajus; species Sapajus apella. The sequence continues at coordinate 38,231,354 of NW_022436942.1, forward strand.
ATTCATTTGATGTAGATGAAATTGCCTGAAAATATTAAGAACATTAAAGATCAGTGGTGAAACTTAAATAAATACATTTATATTCAAATTTTAGAGGCAGATGCTTAGTTGATGCTGCTCTTCTGCAGACAGACGATGTTAATGCAATAACAATTACAGTTTGGCAGTGATTAACAAATGGACTGTCAAAATCAGTCAAGTTGTGTTCATGGTTTTAGAAGGCTGCTGATTTTAGCTTTGACAAGATGTGGCTGAAGTGTTGCTGAAAAACTCAACATGATTAATTAATTTAGAAGATCTAATTCTGTGACTCCCCTTCTATGAGTAGTAGTTGGAAATGAGGGAATCCAAACATTCAATGCAACCTGATGCCTTCTTTGGAGTCCATATTTAATTAGTATTTATTTCTAGTAAGTGCAATATATAGGAGTATTCTAAGATTTATGAGATTGACTACATTGCAACTAAGAAAATATGAGTCAACTTGGAGTAATATAATTTGATGAGATCTTCAGGTCACAGAGAATTCTAGATTTAGAGCTTTTGTTGTAATATTAGGGCATAAAATTCAGGGTGGGGAAGAAATTAGTATGGACTAGGGGTGATGGGCTAGATCTAAGTGAACTCAAAGCTATGTCTCATGCAGAACAATGTGAGAGACTGAGGTCCCTCTCTTCCTTGCGGTAATAAAGTAGAAAGTTAATAAAAATGATCAAGAACATTTCATTCAAAACAGTGGATAAGGGAAAATGCTTAAGAATTTTATTGTATTTCTTCTAAAGCAAAATAAATAAATGAGTTTAAAACCATAATTCCATTCATCAAATTTTGAGTTTATATGTTAACCTATCCTTAATAATGATCAAAGCTGCCTAAATCTAGAAAGTAAATCCTGGTTAGTTTCACATTATCTATTAGTTTGTTCAACAAAGAATAAAGAGAACTTTGCTGTTAACATATGTATGTCTACAGTGTCTAAAATCTAACGCATTCTGAGAAAAATGTTCTAGAGTGGCTCAAATTCAATCCCTCAGAGAAAATTCATATTTTTTAAAAAGTAACACTGTTACTTTGATTAAATTTTTTGCTAAAAATCTCTGGATACAACTAAGACAGCAAAGACACATGGAAAGCAAATAAATCATCACTATCACCCAGAAAAAACAAGGTAATACTAACAGAGAAAATTAATTCTAAATATTAAATCCATTTCTAGACCAAAATGAAAAGAATTCTCATTACCTTATTTGGGATTTTCTAACCTTTCAATGAAAACCTTGTAGAAATTTGTTATCAAAGTTCATTTTGTAATTTAATATTAGGAATTAATCAGGAGGAAAAACAAATTGATATTCTCAGCTCCTTATCTTTGGTGTTTTAGTAATTATATTGTCTTTCGTGTTTTAATTAATTTTACTAATCCCTTTAGTTAATGAATAAGTAAATCAGGACCAGGGGAAAAATTCATCAATTGGAATAAAAGTGTAGAAAATTGTTAATTCAGAAGTAACCCATAACAGCCACAGTGAACTTGTCAGTATTGCTTTGCTCTCTTGCTAATATTCTAATTTCTGTTTTATTGTTCTTCATAGAGCAAAATGTTTCACAGTTAATCTTTACAGTACTTTTGTTTCTAAGCCTTCTAAAAAGCATTGATTTGGGAATAGCCAAATATTTGAATATAAATTGATTTTATACAATACACAGAAAACAAGTATTTTATTGATATAAATGGTTTCTTTATTTGTAGAATTACACTTAAAATTATTTTGAAGCAGCATGAACTCTCTCTGGATGGTATTAGAATTTCATGCCTAAATCAAGTTGAACATTACTTTTATATGAGCTTTTTGTCTTCTTCAGTAGCATAAATGCCTATGGTTGGAAGTGTCAAGAGAGTAGAGGTGGAGATAAAAGCTTCAGGAAACAAGATGTAAGTGTGAAAGATGACAGAATGTTCACATGGGAAGAAACTGCCATAGCTTTTCTTTCCTTCATTCCTCTTTCTAAAAGAAATACTTAGATTTAAGGACTTCAGTAATTTTCCTTCAATCTGGTTGAAAATAGCAGGAGACTCAGGCTTAACTTACATATTAATTAACACAGAAAATGTCCAGACATCACAGAGACAGACATGAAGAAGGGGAAGCCTGTGTGAATTTTTGGAATGACAAACCTTGTGTGCTGATACTCTGATATCAGTTGACATTCTGATATTGATTTTCCTTCTCTGATGAAGTAGTTATAATCTTTAACCAGCATGGCCGAGAAAGAAGTCTCAAGGGCAGTGGAGACTTTTGCTATTGTCTAAGTTCTTCTTATCCTCTTTAATGCCACACCATTCTTGCCCCTTTAGAAGGTTGTTTCTCATTCACAACCATCTCAATTTAATTCAGTCTCTGATGATGGACTTCTACAAAGTGCATCTTAATCAGCAGATTTCCACAGAGAATTTTTCTCTCTCTAACACCCTCTGCAAAATGCTGGCTGAAATTCTTACTTGTTACCATGAATAACAGCATGATTTTGCAGCTACATGTTCCCCTCTTTCAAAATTGAATGCTCTATATCCGTTTTTCTCTACCAGCTGCCTTCCCTCTCTCCACTGTCAGCATTTTGTGATGAAAAAGATTCAGTTACAATATGTGCCCCATATTGTGTAGGGTTTATATTCACTTAGGCTTTGAGTCAGGCTTCCATTCTTACCATAGAAATGCTCTATCACCTCTCCAAATACCAAATCTCTCTAAAATTAAATTTAATGTGATATAACATGCAAAACCTAGAAATGCATTCAAAGCCTACTTCTGACACCAGAGAAAAATTAAAAATCGTGAGCAAATTCACCTAAGTTTACCCACATTTATATGTTTTACTCCCTTTTAACAGAGTAATGCAATATTAGGTTTATGCCAATATAAATACATATCATAAGCACTATGAAATTTTGTACTGTGGTAGGGATTGAGACATTGTGGTGAGTATTTCAAATACAAATGTGAATCAAATCCTTTCCCAAAACTCAGGGAGCTCAGAGCTGATTGATGAATACATAGATTGTCTTCTAATAGATACATATTAGAAGACAATCATGATATGTAATTCTAGAAATGCAATAATAATTCATAAAAGTTCTAATCTTTTCCTTTTCCCAATATAATGGTAAGGAAGTTTGTTTAAAAAAATATGTTTAAGAATAGGTAGTATAAAATTTTTTTCATTAGAATTATAAAGAGGGCTTCTCTTCCTGGTGACGTCTTAACCACAAGAGATTATTTATGCTTCCTTCCAAAAGCTACTAAAATAGCATAATAGAAGAGAGATGAAAAAAGTGAAGGAATAAAATTCTGGGCAACATGAAAGTACCTTAACAAATCAGAAATTCTGAATTGTTTCCAAAACATAGAAAGCATTTTAAAATAATTAATGAAGATACTAGATCTGAGAAAAAAAACTGCAACCCAGAAGTGCTTGGAAGAAATGTGCTAGAGAGAGAGGAGCCATTTTCCCCAGCTGGCCCTTGGTAGTCTAACAAATTGCCAAAGGATTTCTGCCTGGAGGGTAATTACAGTGGAGTAATTTATTAAAGGAGAATTGCTTCCTCACAGCTGGACAACTGGCGTCAGTTTACAAAGAGGCACTAAGAGCCACCATGAGGGCTCTCTGAGTAATGTTGACAGGGTGTAGGACCAAACAAGAAGCAAACCACAGTCCTCTGAAGCTCTAAATGGTATGAAAGAGTAAGAATAGTCCCTCTGCCAGACAGAAAATCCTGTCCACTCACAGAGAAATGCCTCCCTTACCTTGAAAATTGAGGGAACTCCTAGCCTATCTACTGCTACCTGCCCAGGCATTTAGAAGAAAAGTCTGTGTAACCAGGTATCCATGCTCTCAGTCAACACTTGCATTCAGAGAAGAAGCTAACTGGGGAAAGAGATTTGCCCAATTAACAAAATGTATACCAGTCATAAGATTAATCAACATAAGATTCCGGCATAGAGTTCCTAGCTTCATAGCCAATGCTGTTATCCAGATCATAACTGAACCAGTCTATATAATTCAGAAACATAATCTGTCCACCTCCCTGTCATATTTATCTTGATTAAAGGGGATATTTTTGTAAGCCAGATTAATATTCAATTGGTGAATCACCAACCTGTAATAGTGAAATGGTAAAAAAATTAAGGAAATGTATTTTGAATCAGAGGGTTATCACATGGGTCAGCCGGTCATTTCATGGAGCCATCCTTTGATCATCTCCCGGCTGTTTTCAATTCTCAGAACTTTTTACTTCCTTCATTGCTGATGCTGTGGAGCCTCTAAAAGGCTTATAATTTTTTAGGCTAACATTCCTAAGAGCTGTAGTGGAATGGCCCATGCTAGGCAAGGGGTGATTTTTCACATGTGTATATGCTGGAAGTTGGGTCATGTAAATAGTTGACTACCTCTGAGTGCCACATAAAGCTAAGCCAGAGCCAATGAGAGAGTCTCGCCAGTTTCACAAAGAATCCTGAATAATTTCTTTGGCAGCAGCTATTATTTTAAAATTTCATAAATCTGAGAATATCTTTAGACCTTATTCTATAAAGAAAGGCAAACAGCCTTCATCAAGAAATTGACAGAAATACTTTCAGTTGTTTATGTTGCTGTAAGACCATTGGTGTTGCTGTAAGACCAAAGGATAGTGAAGTAGGGACACAAAAAGCTAGCCATATTCCAGGATCTGACCTTCAGAGTAATAGGCTCAAAAATTTGTTTAAAGTCATCTTTTGGTATGACTCACACGCAAGGTGCTAATATATAAGCCATAATTCTAATAATTGTTTAGGGACTAGACACAGTGTCTTTAGATCTGTGCATTCTCTCCTAGTAGAAAAATGTATAGGAAAACACTATATTAACCTTTACAAAATCATATCGAGCTCTACTCTCTAGTAAAGTTATAGTGTGCATATTCTTTCTGCGTCTAGCATGGGAAAACTTCTAAGTTACCTTTATAAAAACCTTTCTCATATATTTCAGTTTGATTTTATAATTTTCCTCCAATTATTTTAGTGGTGCTTTGGTAGCATTCCTGCTCTTTCTCTCTTTCTTTCTTTCTTTCTCTTTCTTTCTTTCTTTCTGGCACAAAATTTTGGCACAATCTTTTGAGATTCTTTTTTCCCTTCCCATTGATTTTGTCTTTGATTGCAAAAGCCCTTGAGTGGTTTCTAAACTTAAAACTGCTGGTAAACAAGAGGAATTTTATTGTCGTATCTTCTATTTTATTCTATATTTCACCTTCTATAATATAGGGTGAATCTTTTAGTTGATTAAAATCAACACTCATATTTTATTCATGCTATCAGTGTGCTTTTTAGCTTAGTAAAATGTTAGTTTATCTGTAATGTAATATTCAGTTATGAATATTATTTGTAATCGTGTGCCCTCACTCAAATATGTCTCCTTAGCCAGATGGATATTAATTGAGATTTAGCTACTTATATTAGCTATTTTAAGAAAAAGCAATTGCATATGAATGGCATGGGAGAAAAAATATCTGAGTAAATATAAACATGTTTTCTTCCAACAATGCATCATAGTTTATATAGTTTATAACTAGACTGATGAAACAAATGTGGAGTCCTAGTCATCAACAATCTTGAGCTACACCATAGGAAAAGATGCAGATCTTCCATACATCCATTGCTTTACAGTAAGGTAGAACTGACTTCTACTTAAGAATATTTAAAAATATAATATGGCATTTTGAGAATAAAAGACATCCAACAACTTTTAAAGTAGAAGTTTGGCACACTCAGTACAAGTACTTTAGATCATTTTTTAGTTTTCTTTTAATGTCATAATGTCAAATTATTGATCAATAAGTATGAAGAAAGTCCAAAAGGATGAGGCAACTACCTGTAGAATGACTTCATATCAATGAAATTATAGTGTCTATAATTACTGAATAAAACATGAAAAGGCAATTTAGCTCCATATATTGCTCTTGTCAGTAAGCCAGCATGCCTGTTTATCATGCAAATAGGATAGTATTTACAGATGATGCTTCAAATCAGAAACTATATTCTTCCTGAACTTTTTCTTTGAAGAGCTGAGATGCAAACTGTGGTATATTCATCAGTCTTATTAAGCCATTCAGATGGAAATGGCATTAAGTCCAGGCATTGGCCAAAGTGAAAATAAAAGTTAAAGAACCAGAGATAATGACCTTTTATTAAAGTTACTCATTTCACAATGTTCCATGTGATGCTCCAATGTGAGATGGTGACTCAATGGTATTTATGTGAAAATTCATCAAGGACATATCCCTAACTTATTAAAGTGTGACTTGTTGAAAAAAAACAGAAAATAAACTTGTTTCCTATGAAGAAACAAAAGCAAAGAAGAAACAGAAGGAGACAGGGAAGAAGCAAAAGAAAAGGAACTTACTAAGAAACACATGGAAACCATGCCCCATAAGAATCACAATAGGGTACCTGCCTTTCAAATATGCTTTCCAGTCCTCCAAGTCCTCCTGATTTATTTGTATAGCACTCCTGATAGATCAAGGTGTAGTTGTCCACTGCCTCCTCACTCGCAGACTTTGATGAATGATGGACACACTAAAAGGTAGAATATTCCATTGGAATGTAATATATAAAATATAAAATTGAACCCTTACCTAAACATTTCAAATCTTTTAAATCAGCTTAAACCAATCACAAAACCATTTTTTTTCTTTCTCTTCCTTCCTTCTTCTTTTTTTTTGTTTTTTTTTTTTTTTTTTTTTTTTTTTTTTTTTTACGATGTTTTGTTCTTGTTGCCCCAGCTGGAGTGCAATGGCTGATCTGGACTCACAGCAATCTCCGCCTGCAAGGTTCAAACAATTCAAGTGATTCTCCTGCCTCAGCCTCCTGAGTAGCTGGGATTACAGGCATGTACCACCAGGCCTGGCTAATTTTGTATTTTTAGTAGAGACAGGGTTCCTCCATGTTGGTCAGGCTGGTCTCAAACTCCCGACCTCAGGTGATCCACCCGTCTCAGCCTCCCAAAGTGCTGGGATTACAGGTGTTAGCCACCATGCCCAGCCTATCAGTTTTCTTATAATTCACATCAACTCAATTCATATTTATGCAGTTCCACAGGATGCAGGGTGCTGAACTTCACCATAATTTACAGAATGTAGGGAAGACACAACCCTGCTTTGAATAGGAAAAAAAAAAAATTAATTGAAATCTCTTAGACCTACTGGGAATCAAATGCTTCAGGCACACATAGGTAAAGAGTATTAGCAACAAGGCAAGTTAGCTTTGCCTAGCAGAAAATAAACCTATGGAAAAAATATATTTTTATTGTGAAAATAAGATCATAAAGTATTTGCGTATGCTTGTTTTTGGCTACAAGCAACAGCAGATGCAATATAAAATGAATTAAACCATAAGGGAAATGTGTTGTTTTCCATTATAAGAACTCCCAAGGTATGGTGGTCATGGATTGATTAACACTGCTGCCCAATGCCATCGTGAGGTTATGGTTACTTTCTGTTCGTAGCTTGTTGTCCATAGAGTATCTATCTGCCTTCCCTTTCACCAGATTCTCTCAGAATCATAACATGGCTGCAAGCAGTTCCATGTACCACATGTAAATGCACACCCAGCAGAGGAGACGTTACTTCCTCTGTATGTCTTTTTAAAAATTAGAAAAACGTTTCCAGAAACGTTTCCACCCAACAGAATTCCTCTTGTATTACTACAGTTCCAAATTGACTCATATGCCCTTGCCTAAACCAACCATCAGCAAAAATAATAGGATTTCCGTGATCAATATGTAGACTAATAAGATTTTCTCATGAAATAGGAATAAGGTTATCTCCCTAGAGCAGTACTTGTCAGGGAAAAAAAAAAAAAAAAGGTTTGTCTTACATTGAAAGGAAGGAATAGCTACTAGGTAAAAAACCAACACACTGTTAGGTAAACAGCCAACAGTCTTGTTTATTATTGTCTCGTAGATTGTGGATACTGTTCATTCTTGTCTCGTGTCCCCAAATTAATTCATTGGCACATAATAGAAGGTAGAATTTCAGGAGAAGTAAGACAAATCACCAATTTTTACCCTTCATATTGGATATATTTAGCATATAAACTTAGTTTCAGGCCCTGCTGTATCAGATATTTTAAATCTCAGTGGTTTTCTATGTGGTGTGTTCTCTCAGTACAGTCTCCTCTAATTATTTATACTGGAGCATATTTTGGATTTTAACCATCTGTGTACATGGCTGTATCCCCAGGCATTCAAATGGTGAATGAATTACTTGAGAATTATTCAAAGCACCTAGTATAATATTGGACACATTGTAGACACACAGTTTATTCATTCGATCAACATTTATCTATTCATTTATTAGTGAGGCAGACTTCCATGGACTCAGAGCTGGCCTGTTTCAATTTAAATCCTGGCTCCACCACTTACTAGCTGTGCAAACTTTGGCAAGTTCTCCCATCTATAGTAGAGAGACACTGTAATAATATTGCCTGACTCATGGGGTTTATTTTGTGACCATTATATGAGCTTAGATGTTTAAAGCACTTATAATAATGTCTAGGTAATAGTATCAGCTTAATAAATGTTAGATATTTGAATTTATTATTATTTCTAACGGGTAGTTTGCAGCATTTTCCATCATCCTATTTACCACATTCTGAACTGTGTATGGATGGATTTTAAGGTTTTGCTTCACTGTGTGACAAAACAATGACTGTTTGAACACAGTGTGATAAAAGAGGGCTGTCAGTTGCAAGCTCAAATTTTCTGTCAAATGCCTGTAGCTCAGACACAGCAAGAATTCAGAGATGAGTTTCAGCAAAGCAATGGAGAATGGAAATTCCAAACTGTTTATTTGTAACTTCTATAAAAAAAACACTGTGAGAGCCAATTGGATAGCTCCAGCTAAGCTGTGTCTCTTCATAACTACCAAAAGCATCTAGTACCATCTTATTATACAAAAGTTAGATATCACTTCAATTAATATACTATACAGAGAGCACAGTCACTAAGAAAAGCTATGTCAAATTGATCCATGGAAGATTTCAATTCCATCTCTAGGCCGTCACATCTACCTTTTCTATCAAAGGCGGGTGTTGAACAATGAGAACACGTGGACACAGGGAGGGGAGCATCACATACCTCGGTCAGTTGTGGGGGTCTAGGGGAGGGACAGCAGGGGTGTGGGGAAGGTGGGGAGGGATAATGTGGGGATAAATACCAGATATCGGTGATGGGGGGATGGAAGCAGCTAACTACCTTGCCATATATGTACATATGCACCTATCCTGCATGATCTGCACATGTACCCCAGAACCTAAAGTACAATAAAAAATGGAAAAATAATTAATTAATTAAAGAGACACTTATGTTGTAACATTTTTTAAAACACTACAAAATACACCTGAAGTTTTTATAATGCATTTGAAAAGACTCATATCTTTTCTTGATTATGAACCTGCCATTCTTACTAAAATCTTGGGAGGCTTTTTAAAGCCAGAAACATTTTACATCATTCAGTGGCATTTTAAAAATAAATGTGGTTTTTGAAACTGCAATGATAAAATATTATATTTGTAGATAAATGGATGTATAATAAATGGATTATTAGCAAATGATGTTAATTTTGTACATTCATCAATGAATATGTTTTTAGTGACAACTCTAATGTACCATATTTTTAAGATTTATATCCTTATTGTAGGTGGAAAATTTCAGGTTTGTATAAAACCTTCTAATTTTCTGTATAATATTATAGTAATTCAGTACTTGAGTTTTCTCTTGGATATGTTTTTGCTTGTTTGTTTCCATTCTCTTTATTCTCTATAATATAGGTCCAAAGGGGAAAATAACATAGCAATGAATATAGTTTTCACTTGCTTATGGATTTATTTTTATTTTAGGTAGTTCTTCTGAAATTTATATTCACTACAATTGCTCAATATAATTGTAATTGATCTTCTGAGAATAAGAAACACAGTTTAAAATTTTTTTAAAGATTTCCCTTTCCAATGCATTACTCATAAATAATACTCATATTTCTCCTCATTCTTTAGGAAATACGTATTTCATGTACTCTAAGAGATCATTAATTATAAGATGCACCATTATTTTATATAACACTAAGAAAAAATGTTGCAAAACAATTTCAAAAATGGTTTTATGTTACTTGAATTTTATTTTCTATTAAAAGATCATTTAGACAGTTAGACATTTTATTTTGTCACTCTTATACACACAAAAAAACACAAATAAAAGCAAAATAAATTGGTTAATAAACTTCTAAAAATTTCTAAATCTGTTTTCAATACTCAGATTTGATAATGCCCTTTTTTTCACACACCATTTTTGCAAATATTGCTTTACTGTTGCCTCCAAAATCTTCCAAATTGCTTGCATCTCATCCTGCTAGTTTTGATGGTACAGCCAATATTGGAAGGTTTCAGACAACAACCCAGATGCAGATCCCTTCTTCAAGTCACCTTTGACTGATTTATTGACTAGAACATTAGTAGGAATAACAACTGTGTTGAGTGTACCTCAAGCAAAATGACAACCGAGTCTGGCAGACAGTGATAGTAAGATGCCACATATTGTAAGAAAAATCCCTATTTCAGAGATGTAAAAAATGTGAAAAAAATATTGTGAAAGAATGTACTCAGTTGAGTGTTCAATCCATCACTCAACTATCAGTCTCCATGGCATATTCCTTAGCTTCCATGATGGGATCCCACATCACTCAATGCTGTCAGTTCTAGTAGTCTTCCATGTACATCAGTTAGGAGTGCAGAGTGAAGAAGACTTACTGACAAAAGTCATCATTTCTGGCTATAAATTCAAATGATGCAGAAACTAACAAGACTAGTGACTCCATACAGTAGGTTTTGTTTCTCATAATACTTTCTTGATTACAAGGTGCATATATACTCAGATCACCATCAAGTGTGAGAATTTGTGGGATACTATGCACTGAAACTCAGATCGAGGTGAAAACCAGGTCAATGGAAGTGGACTAACTGCGAAAATGACATTGCATAGTGATCATAGTTGTGAGCCCTGGGATCAGATAGCCATACTGGAATTCTGGCTTCACCACTTATTAACTCTGTGATGATGAGCATGTTTATTTTTTTCTCTATGCCTCAGTTTCTTCAAAGTTTTTCATAGCTTAAATTCCTAGGGAAAGATTCTTATTTGCCTAACTCACCTTTTCATGCCAAACAGTGTCATTGGCCTCAATCCAATGAGCTGCCCTTGAATCAGGTACACATTCCTCCTTAAATTTGCTGTGACTATGCTGTAGGGTGTGGTCACACAATGTGCATGAGCTGTTTCCCACCTTTAGAGCTGTGAGAACAATTTTACTGAAAAGGAGCTATCGATGGGCACACACTGGATTTCATACTTTGAGTACTTCTCCCACCCACCTTGATTAGGATCAAGGATTAGATCCATCTCTCCTTAGAAAAAACAAAGATTTTTGTTTGTTTGTTGTGATTTTATTTTATTTTAGGTTCCAGGATACGTGTGCAGAATGTGCAAGTTTGTTACATAGGTAAACGTGTGCCATGTTGGTTTGCTGCACTCATCAACCCATCACTTAGGTATTAAGCCCCTCATGCATTAGCTGTTTGTCCTGATGCTCTCCCTCTCCCTGCCCCACCTACAAGCCCCAGTGTGTTGTTCCCATCCCTGTGTCCATGTGTTCTCATTGTTCAGCTCCCACTTAAGAGTAAGAACATGCAGTGAAAAACAAAGTTTAAAGAAAGAAAAAAAGATAAAGAGATGTTAAACCAGTTGGGCCAGCTTGGAAATAAATCTAGAAAACAATGACGCTTTTTGACACAAGGCGTTATGATTTTTAAACAACTAAAATTAGAGTTAGATGGGAAAATAACTAAATTCTTAATATAACCTGTCTCCTTCCAACTTTAAGAAAGATGGCTCTTGAGCTTTTGCTCAGCTCGAAGAGACAGGGATTGGAGTGGATGGACAGTGGAGAATCTGGAAAACTAAATTGCCTCACATAAGAAAAAGACAGGAAAGAATTCTCATTAACAATATGAAATTTGCAAGTTGGTAAGTCAGTTTTCCAACCTCTAGAAGTAGGATTAGCTAGGTACTTGAACATTTAACCCCTAGTTTTTAACATAGATTTTTGCTTTTTAAGCTATTTGTCCATTTTGAGAAACTTACAGCTGCATGTCTCTGTGCTTATCCCTTTTGGGCCCAAATTTCCTAATTCCTCGTCCTATTTGCTACTTCTTATTTATGCTTTCTCACCTGCTTCCTGGAAATCAGAGTCATGTTCCCAATTGTCTAACTATGTCAAAAAGATAACTATGAGTTGTAATTTACCATTATCGGTTTCAGGAGATGCCATTGTCGGGGTATATTTGAGTTTCTGTAATGAGAGGAAGGGTCAGCAAGCAGAAACTCGTGGGCTGTTTTAGTGGTGTGAATTGATATCTGATTCTGCTATCCTCCCAACTCCACACAAAGCATAAACCTCACTAAATTCTCATTACTTACATAAAGTCCTTAGTACATGGTAAGTAAGACCTAACTAAAAGTGATTCTTGTTCTCCCCTTAGGGAAAAAAAATCAAAGAAAGAAAAGAAAAAGTTAAGACAAGGAGGAGTTATAAGAGAAAATGGAGACTGAAACATTTTGATCAGAATGAGAAGAGAGAGAGACGAGAGAGGGATATGAGAAGGAAAGCCAATAGGGCTGTAGGAGGCTGCAGAGAAGTTCTGAAGAAAAAAAGAGAAAAGACACATAGCACCTTCAATAGAGCCGGAAACCAGGGGAACAGATATGTTTAAAGGGGATTCTTAGGAAAGGCAGCTGGTGAGCATGCAATATTTCCTTCTGCTTACATTCTTCCAAAGACACCTTCAGCATAACACCTCTACGCACCTCTTCAGTGTTTGTATTGTGGGATTTATGAGATTGAGGAAGAATGTTTGTTTGTTCTATTCTTAAAGTAAAGCTAAGAAAGTCCAGTTATATTCAATTTGCAAAAGCACTGTGAGAAATACTTCCTGGAAGGCATACTCTTTAAAAAAAATTCTCCCTACACCTCTGATGAAACTTGTGTGACTTGTTAAATGGGTACAATCTGGAGGTAACTAGATCCATTTGGGAAAAAAATGAAGAAGAACTCAGGCACCTGTGTGCTTTATGTTAGGCAAACTGCTGTGCTTCCGGTTGTTCCAAGGTCTGAAAAACAACCTTTCATCAGTAGCCCTTTCTTTGGAACCACCGCTGTAAGTCGGCTCTCCTCCATAGTGACAGGGCTGTACAGTCTCTTGCTTCCTTCTTACTTCCCTCAAGAGAAATTATGTTTGAACTAGAGAGAGGATATACCTCGAGCCTGACATTGAAACATCTGCAAGCTTGTGGAAGATTTTGATATGCTGCTAGGCTTTACTTAACTGCCTAAGGATCTTTGGATTCGGAAAGAATTTAAATGAAGTTTTGACAATGGTTCATTTTTTTCAAAAATATTTAAGAGTAGGTGTTATAGGTCAGGTTCTTTGGGAACCTGTTCTCAATCATAGATAGTTTACTTGGAAATGTTCTCTGTGTAAAAAACTGAAGGAAGAAGATATATGAAAAGGGAGATGCTTGCTGAACTGATATGCCATTACAACAGGCTTTAGCTGATCCTGCGGTGTGCCTCAGAGATGAACTAAATCGAGCCAACATCCACCACTCTGCATGAAGGGTATTCCTGGGTAAGGGGCCTTAACCTTCAGCAAAGCAGCTGCTTTTGGCCAAGGGCAGCTTCTTCAGAGTGACTCCCTGGCTGTGAGCAATCAGCAGGCAGCACTGCCTGAAGCTGAGAGAAGAGGCTGAAATCCTTATTCCTGAAAGCCACAGGGCATAGGAAGAAGTGAATGAACGTGGCCCTCACTTATGGATTCTAACTATACCCACAGCAGATCAAGGAAAACTTGGATGTAATAAAATCGCTACATTCTGCCCTCCACCTCAAAATATACTCTGACACCTTCCATAATATCTCCTAGATTCTTTTAAATAATTATTCCAATAGTTAGTTTCAATATGGGGCTTTCTGCATTAAAATACTTTTTTTAACAATAATATTTTTTCGAACTTCTCCCATAAGTGCTTTAATTTTGCATGCTATTGTTGTAAAATGCAATACTTATATAGAAATGGAAGTAATGCTTTGTCTAAAAATCATGGTGCTATTGCAGTATAGTAGATTTTCTTACCCTGTAATCTGACAAATCTATGTCAATTTGTAGATCTAGAGATAGGTATAAATAAAGTCCTACTAAGAAGAATAATTCTAAGGGGATAGAGGGAAGTTGTCATAGCAACCAATGTCTGGATTTTCCTCATTTTATACCACAAAACTATAAACTTTTTTTCATATCTCATTTTTTTTCTTGTTATTGGGGTACAGGTGGTATTTGGTTATGAAGTTCTTTAGTGGCGATTTGTGAGATTTCGGTGCACCCACTGCCCAAGCTGCATACACTGCACCCTATTTGTTGTCTTTTATCCCCCACCTCTATACCACTCTTCCCAAGTCCCCAAAGTTCTTTGTATCATTCTTCTGCCTTTGCATCCTCAAAGCTTAGCTCCTAGATATCAGTAAGAGCATACAATGTTTGGTTTTCCATTCTTGAGTTACTTCACTTAGAATTAATAGTCTCCAATCTCATCATCACTGTAAATGCCACTAACTCATTCCTTTTCATGACTGAGTAGTATTGAATTGTATAAATGTACTGCAGTTTCTTTATCCACTCATTGCTTGATGGGCATTTGAATTGGTTCCATAATTTTACAATTGCAAATTGTGCTGCTATAAACATGCGTGTGCAAATATCTTTTTCATATAATGACTTATTTTCCTCTGGGTAGGTTCCCAGTAATGAGATTGCTGGATCAAATGTACTTCTATCAAAAGTATAAACTTTAATGATACCTTCATATCTTTTCTATATTTTATTTTAACCTGTGGCCATTTTACATATTTGCTAAATATGTAGCTGCATCATTCATTCTTGAGATTCAGCTTCTGATTACATTTTAAAGTATTTTTTGAAAATCTGGCATTAGGAAATTAAACTTCTGCAAGATCCAGTTTTCTCCAGAATAAACTTTTTGAAGATATTTTTCTTTTTCATAATTTAAAAAAAAATCAGGTTTACAATATATTGAGAACATAGACATATAGGGGAAAAGTAGATATTCTACCACAAGGTTAACACATTTCAATGCATCCTTCCAGCCTCTTCTCTACAAAAGATTTTTTTAAAGAAAAATGGGACACTTTATATACTGTCTCATAATTTGTGTTTTTACCTAACACTCCCATGTATTTCCAGGTTTATAGATGGCTACCTTTTAGTAATTTTTATAACATCATTTTATAGATCACTATATAAGAAGTTTCTCTGTTAGGTAATTTCGGGTACTTCTAATGTTGCAAATAATGTTACAAACATCCTGATAGTAAATTGCTTTTACATCCATCTAAAATTAATTTTTATTGAGAATTCCTAGAAGAAAAATGACCCTTTCTAAAGCTTTTGATATGTTCTGTTAGTTTGGTAACTATAAAGTATCTTTCTAATCTAGTCTCCTTCCTAATTGCCCATTTTTTGTACCCTCACATTCACTATCTATATTTAGCCAGATTTCTAAATGAATATGTCACTTCGCTGTTATTTTAACTTTCAGTTCTTTATTTGTGAAATAAAATTGTTTATGGTTTTGCTTTTAGTTTTTGTTAGGAGGCAGAGGAGTTTGTGTTTCTTTCTTTGAAAATTGCTTGTGCTGCTATTTACAATAGGAAAGACTTGGAACCAATCCAAATGCCCATCAATGATAGACTGGTCAAAAAAATGTGGCACATATACACCATGGAATACTATGCAGCCATAAAAAAGAATGAGATTACGTCCTTTGCAGGGACACGAATGAAGCTGAAAACCATTATTCTCAGCAAACTAACACATGAACAGAAAACCAAACCCTGCATATTCTCATAAGTGGGAGTTGAACAATGAGAACACATGGACACAGGAAGGGGAACATCACACATCCAGGCCTGTCAGGTGTCGGGGACAAGGGGAGGGGGAGCATTAGGACAAATACCTAATGTATGCAGGGCTTAAAACCACCGTAGCACATGTTTACCTATGTAACAAACCTGCATGTTCTGCACATGTATTCCAGAACTTAAAGTAAAATTTAAAAAAAGAAAAGAAAATTGCTTGTGCTGGACTTTCTTTTAGAAGATAATTTAATTTTTATTCAATAATATTTTTCTTGACAATTTAATTTTCTATTCAATAATTTTTTTTGGTATATTTCAGGATGCTAAGTTCCACTTTAACAAACTAAATGACTGTGCCTCTAAAATTAACCTTTTAGTAAGATGACTTGTGTCTTCCATTTACTGGCAAGTAGATTCAAAAGAAAATCATAAATACTTCTTTAGTACTGATTTAATTGTTTAATGATGCTTACATGTTATTATTAAAGTAGACCAGTGGAAGGAACCTTGGATCAGGCTAAATCTGTATAGGACCAATCACACTACCCTGGGAAAGCCATAGTCCAGTTTCTTCTGTAAAATAAGATTGAGTTACTTTTCAGAGTTGTAATAGGAATTGAGAATTGTCTCCTTCAATATCAACAACAGTATTTTGGCACAAAGTAGATGTCCAATAAATGGAATCATTAGTTATTATTAGCCTCTTTTGGTGTTATTTTATTTTAACATGTCCCTTATTTTACTGGTTTTTCAAACTGTAGGTCTCCAATTATGAGTGGATTGTGAAACTAGTGTACACAACTTTGAGATACAACTAGAACTTTTTAGGAAGAACAGAGCAGAATTAACTATATCTAAGTTTTTCACAGAAGTGTTTTTATGTGAAACTTTTCTTCGGTATATAACATCTAGGCAGAGAGAAGTGTGTACACTGGATGACGATGTAAAATGACCTCTTACTATGAGTTGTATCTAAAACTCCTTCACAAACAGGATTATATTAGATACTTGTCTCATAGTTTGCAAGTCTTTTGATGCTATAGTGGCTAAGACACCTTGGTTCAAATTCCCGTTCCATTAATTACTACTGTTTGACTTTAACTGCCTGACTTTTACTGTATAACCTCCTATGCCCTAGTTTCCTCACCTAAGAAAAGGGTGATAATTATTCATGGGAGTAATATGAAAACTACTATATGCTTTAATATGTGTAAACCACTTAGCAGGTGCTCAATAACTGTTAGCTTATTTTATAAAGACTGATTAGAATAACTTTTTTTCTGAATAAGCAAACAGTATACATAAAAGAATATAAAGTCATCAGTCTGGGCGCGATAGCTCACACCTGTAATCCCAGCACTTTGGGAGGCCAAAGTGGGCAGATTACTTGAGATCAGGAGTTTGAGACCAGTCTGGCCAACATAGTGAAACTCTGTCTCTACTGGAAATACAAAAGTTAGCCAGGTGTGTTGGTGTGCCCCTGTAATCCCGGTTACTCAGGAGGCTGAGGCAGAATTGCTTGAAGCCAGGAGATGGAAGTTGCAGTGAGCAGAGATTGCCCCACTGCACTCCAACCTGGGCAACAGAGGGATACCCTGAAAAAAAATGAAAAATGAAAAAGTCATCACATTAGCCAGGACTGAAGAATCAGGTAGTTTTTCCATCCACAAATATGATGCTTCCTGATAAGCATCTTATTTCCATAAATATGAATTTTCAAAAACCAAGTAACTATTCTTAGTTTTGCTATTTACAAAAAATGTTATCTCTCAAGATATGAAGGAATAAAAATAAAACACTAATTAATCAATTAGTTTTTGTCAGTATATTAGATCCTCAATTACCCATTATATTTTTTTGTTTTATGAATTTCTTAAATTTCACAGTGGTATGCACTAAGTAAAAAGAACTTTGTCTATATTCAGCCTAACAACAGAGCAAGATCCTATCTCATAAAAGAGAGAGAACTAGTCAATTATAAAATAAAAATTCTTATCTATGTATATGTGTTAGTCTCAGCAATGATCTCCTAGAAGTAGATCCAAAATCTCTGGTTTTAATTAAGATTTTAATAAGAATCCTATGCATCTGAGATTACTCTATTTTCAAATCTGCTTTTACTAAATTACTCCATTTTCAATTGTACTTTTACTAAATAAGTGTACATAGCTAACTCACAAATCGTTTGAATTTCATTTTTTAAAAAAATTGTTTGCTGATTATCTCCATGTCTTTGCAAAATAAAAGGTTTTTATAAGTTCAACCACTTTTCTGTTGAGAATATGAAGTGAATCCTGTCCAGGTCTCTTTACTTACCTAGTTATGCCCCAAATCATGCCCATTCTCTCATCAGAAGGCCTGAAATCTTAAGTTGTGAAGGAAAATTACAAAGTCCAGAATATTTTTAGATTGAAGAATATTCATTTCTACTCCTTTAGAATAACTTCCTTACAATTGTACCTTCACATGTTCTAAGAAAAATCTAGTAAGGGCAGGTTTTAGTCCTTCATATTTCAGAAGATGACAAATTATGAAGTCAAATGACTTGTTAAAGTTTACTTAGCTAGTGAAGAAGATGAGAACTGATGTCTTCTGAATTCACAGCTAAGATGTTTTTATTTGTCATTTTGTTAAGTGTTTTGGGATATTTTGGAGGTGAACAAATACTTAAAATAATTGAATAAATTAATAAAATAAAATATTCAAATTAAATAAGCTAAATAAAGTAAAATAATGAAACTTATAAGTTGTGTTTCATTAGCAGGACTATGATATATATAGTCAACCATGCCACATTTATAGTGACTTTAAAAAATTACCCAGCAAGACAAGTGAATTATTGATCAGAGTATTGTTTACAATAAATGTCAAAAAAGTGATTGGGGTGAAAGCTTACCATCAATAAATAATATTCAAGCACCAATTATTGTAATACATTCATAACATGTTTGAGTATCAATATTATAAATAGTATATTTATAACCATTTTAAAGTCACTAGCATTTTGAATGTATGTTATCATTTATTAACATTTCTAATACAAATATTACATCTCTTTTTTCCTTTTAAAAAATACAAAATAGTTAATATATAGAGCATGTATTTCATCAATAATTGTTTCATACACATTTTGGTAAGATACGGGTTAAAAGTTAAATATACACAGCAAATAATCGGCTCTATAAATAACTAATAGATTTAACAGTATACATAGCATTGTTGGGAGAGAATGCTATTCAGTGACTATGTCTGGTCTTACCTTCTGGGGAAGAGGTCTTTACTCACTGTGGTTCCATAAATATTTCATGAACCAATATAAAGCAATATGCTAATGATGGACTATTTACCCAGTGAGCAGGTGCCACCTCTGGTGCTGTTTCATCTCTGGAATACCTTTGATGTGGGAGCAGTTAAGCCATTTTGAATTGTTCTATCTTTGCTTCCCTCCCCTCACAGCTTCACCTGAACCTAAAATGGTGAGCGAGAGTCACCATGAGGCCCTGGCAGCCCCGCCAGTCACCACTGTCGCGACTGTTCTGCCAAGCAATGCCACAGAGCCAGCCAGTCCTGGAGAAGGAAAGGAAGATGCCTTTTCTAAGCTGAAGGAGAAGTTTATGAATGAGTTGCATAAAATTCCATGTGAGTATTTTATATTAGCACTTGAGTAAAAATAAGTGGTTGAAAAACACCCTATCCATTGGAAAGAAAGCAGAACTCCTTTTAATATACTATAAATTTACATTTAATTTATTACTATAGGAATGATAGTATCCAAATACAAAATGAAATATTCTTGGAAATGGAATATTCTTCTTGTCTTTAAATATACTTGATAGATGAAAATCCAGTTTATAAAAACAAATCTGCCACTTGTCTTCAATGTAGGTAGCTTCTTTTCTTCAGTGTCTGTTTCTCTCAAGCATATTAATGTTTAGGGTTGTGTTGCATGTATTTTGGATTTACATTTATGAAATTATTTCATTGTAAAGATTGTTTCTGCACAATAGCTAAGGTTTGCTTTCCCAATATCGCAGGTTTGATTTTCTGTCACTCGTTTGTCAACATTTAAAAATCTTATTGTGATTTTTTAAAGTTCCTTTATTGTGATTTTTAAAAACTGCACTTAAGTTTATTTGGATGAGTATAACACTAAGTTCAATCAGTGACATTTAACTTTTTTATTTTATTTTTATATTGACAGATAAAATTATACTGTTGTACAACATAGTGGCTATCATTAATAATATATCTATGGTGTATTCCAGAAAAATGTTAAGAGAGTGAATATAAAACATTCTCACAACAAAAATGATAACTATATCAGTTAGCCAGGTTTAGTTATTCCACGCTGTATCAAAATATCACGTTGTAGACAGTAAACATGTTGTACAAAAGATCTCTGGAACTTATTTCTCCTCTCTAACTGAAATGTTGTATTCTTAGACCAACATCTCCTCAATTGTCACCTCCCCCAAGCCACCACAGCCACTGGTAACCACCATTCTACTCTCTACTTTGATAAGATCACCTTTTTGAGATTTCACATATGAGTGAGATAAGGTCATATTTATCTTTTTGTGTCTGGATTATTTCACTTAACAATGTTCACCAGGTTCATTCATGTTGTCATGAATGCCAGGATTTTATTTTTTTATAGCTGAATGGTATCTCATCAAGTGGATGTACCACAATCCATTCATCCACTGATAGACACTTGGATTGATTCAATATCTTGGCTATTGTGAATAATGCTGCAACTAACATGAGAGTGCACGTATCTCTGTCATATTGATTTCATTTTCTTTTTTTTAATTAGATTTATTTGCATATTAGCAAGTATGCGGGGGTTTTTTGGGAGAAAAAAAGAAAAAGAAAAAAAGAAAGAGAGAAAGAGAGAAAAAAAAGAATGAAAGAGAGAAAGAAAGAGGAAGAGAAAGAGGGAGAGAGAATGAGAGTCTTGCTTTATTGCCCAGGCTAGAATGCAGTCTAAAAATGGGTATTGAAACCCTCTTTTATGCCAATAATTGTGCTTAACAATGGAGACAGGAAGGGATAAGGGAGGAAAATAACAAACAAGCAGCCAACCAATATTTCATTTAAACCTGTGAAATGCTGTGCAATTACTAAAGAGTGATTTACTTCCAATTATGTAGTCACTTTTAGAGTAGGTGTGATGTGGTACTGATAAGAATGTATGCTTTGTGGATTTGGGGTGGAGAGTTCTATAAATGTTTATTAAGTTTACTTGTTCTGGGTCTGAGTTCAAGTCCTGGATATCCTTGTTAATTTTCTATCTCGTTAATCTGTCTAATATTGACAATGTGATGTTAAAGTCTCCCACTATTATTGTGTGGGAGTCTAAATCTCTTTATAAATCATTAAAAACTTGCCTTATGTGTCTGGGTGCTCCTGTATTGGGTGCATATATATTTAGGATCATTAGCTCTTCTTGTTGCATTGATCCTTTCACCATTATGTAATGTCCTTCTTTGCCTCTTTTTATCTTTGTTGCTTTAAAGTCTATTTTATCAGAGGCGAGAATTTCATTTTCTTTGGATACATACTCAGTGGTAGGATTGCTGGATCGTATTGTAGTTCTAGTTTTAATTTTTAAAGAAGCCTCCATACTATTTTCCATAGTGGTTGAACTAATTTACATTCTTACCAACAGTGTGCAGGGTCTCACTTTTCTCCACATCCTGGCCAACACTTATATTTGATTTTTGATCATAGTCATTCTAACAGGCTTGAGGTGATATTTCATTTTGGCTTTAATTTGCATTGCCTTGATAATTAGTGGTGTTAAGCACTTTTTCATATTTCTGTTGACCATTTAAATATCTTCTTTTGAAAAATGTCTATTCAGGTGATTTGCCCTTCTTTTGATTCGGTTTTTTGTTTTCTTGCTATTTAATTATTTGAGGTCCTCATATATTTTGGTTATTAATCCGTTAACAGTATATAGTTTGCAGATATTTTCTCCCCTTCTGTAGATTGTCCCTTTATTTTGTTGATTATTTCTTCTACTGTGCAGAAGCTATTTAGTTTGATATAATCCTATTCATCTGTTTGCTTGTATTGCCTGTGCTTTTGGGGTCAAATCCAAAAAGTTGTTGCCAAGACCATGCCATAAAACTTTCTTCCTGTGTTTTATTCTAGACTCGTAATTTTGAACCTTATATTTAAATATTTAATTCATTTTCGATGATTTTGTATATGTTGTGAGATAGAGTATAGTTTCATTCTTATGCATTCGGCTATCCAGTTTTCCCAACACCATTTACTAAAGAGACTGTTCTTTCTGCTTTGTGGGTTCTTGGCTCTTTTGTTGAAAGTGAGTTGGGAGTAAATGTGTGGATTTCTTTCTGGGTTCTCTGTTGTTTCATTTGTCTGTGTGTCTGTTTTTATGCTGGTACCATGCTGTTTTGGTTACTATAGATCTGTAGTATAAAACTGTAACTCTGTACGTAGTATATTGAAGTCAGGTAATGTGATGCCTCCAGCAATGTTCTTTTTGCTCAAAAAAGATTACTTTGGCTATTTAGGAATTTGTGTAGTTCCATACAAATTTTAAGATTGTTTTTCTATTTCTGTGAAGAATGTCATTGGTATTTTGTAGTATCTTTGTCTGGCATTGCTATCAAGGTGTTGCTGGCTTTGTAAAATGAGTTTGGAAGCATTCCTTCTTCAATTTTTGGAAGAGTTTGAGAAGAATTGGTATTAGTTCTTTAAATGTTTCATAGAGATCAGCAGTGAAGATATAAGGTCCTCGCTTATGGGAGATTTCTTTATTACTGATTCACTCTTTTTGCTCATTACTGATCTATTAAGATATTCTATTTCTTCATAATTCAGTCTTGGTAGGTTGTAAGTGTCAAGGAATGTATCCATGTTTTCTTGGTTATACAATTTGTTGTTACATAATTGTTCCTAATAGTCTCATGACCCTTGTATTTCCATTGTATCAGTTGCAATATCTCCTTTTTTGTTTTTTATTTATTTGAATCTTCTCTTTTTTTCTTAGTTAGTTTTGCTAAAGGTTTGTCAATTTTGTTCAACTTTTCAAAAGACCAGTTTTATTTATCTTAGTTTTGTTGGTCTTTTCTGTTGTTTCTATAGTCTCTATTTCATTTCTCTCTGTGCTGATTTGTATTGTTTCCTCCCTTTACTAAATTTGAGTTTAGTTTGTCTTTGTTTTTCTAATGTCTTGAGGTTCAACATTAGGCCATTTATTTGAGATTTTTCTTCTTTTTGTGATATAGACATTTATTTCTATAAAATTCCCTCTTAGAATTTCTTTTGCTTTATCCCATAGGTTTTGCTATATTGTGTGTTCTTTTTCATTTGTCTTAAGAAATTTTTTTTGTCTCAAGAAATTTTTGTTTCCCTTTTAATTTCTTTAATGATCCATTGTTTATTCAAGAGTGTGTTGTTTAATTTCCATGTATTTGCACATTTTCTAAAGTCCCTTCTGTTTTCGATTTCTAGTTTTATACCATTGTAGTCAGAAAAAAAATCATTTGATATAATTTCAGTCTTCTTAAATTTATTAAGACTTGTTTTGTAGACCCACCTATGATCTGTTCTGGAGAATGTTTCATGTGCAGTTGAGAACAATGTGTATTCTGTAGCTGTTGGACAGAATAATCTGTGTATGTATGTTGGGTTGATTAGAGGCAGATTGTAGTTTAAGTGATGTTTCCCTACTGATTTCCTAACTGGATGGTCTGTCCATTACTGAAAATGGGGTGTTAAGTCACTGTTATTGTATTACAGTTGATCTCTCCCTTCAGGTCTATTATCATTTGCTTTGTATATTTAGGTGCTCCAATGTTAGATGCATTTATGTTTGCAATTTTTACATTCTCTTGCTGAATTGACCCTTTTTATCATTATATAATGATCTTTCAATTTCTTCTTACAGCTTTTGTCTTAAAATCTATTTTATCTGATACCCATATAGTTATTCCTGCTCTCTTTTGGTTTCCATTTGCATTAGATATCTTTTTTCATCCCTTTATTCTGTATGTCCTTACAGGTGAAGCGTAGGCAGCATATAGTCGGATCTTTTTAAAATTCATTCAGTCACTCTATGTCTTTTGATTGGAGAATTTAACCTATTTACATTCAAAGTAATTATGAATAGTTAAGAACTTACTTCAGCCATATTGTTAATTGTTCTCTAGTTATTTTGTAGATTGTTTATTTCTCTCTTTTCTTTTTTGCCGTCTTCCCTTGTGGCTAAGTGATTTTTCTCTAGTGGTCTGTTTGATTCCTTGCTTTTCATTTTTTGTGTATCAACTAGTGGTTCCTTCTATATGGTTACCATGAGGTTTTCAAAAAACATGTACAGTTATTAGAGGTTCTTTTAAGCTGATAACAAATTAACTTTGATCATGAAAAAAACTGTACAATTTTACTCCTCTACTGCTCACATTTTGAATTTTTGATCTCAAAATTTACATCTTTTACATTGCATTTTCCTCTAAAATTTATCGTAGCTATTATTATTTTTAATTGTTTTGTCTTTTAGCCTTCATACTAAAGTTATAAGTAGTTGACACACCAGGATTACAGTGTTACAGTATTCTGCATTTGACTGTGCACTTACTTTTACCAGCAAATTTGATACTTTCAAATGTTTTTGTGTTAATCATTAGCAACTTTTTTTTTCAACCTGAAAAACTCATTTTAGTATTTTTATAAGACAGGCCTGGTGGTAATGAACTCCCACAGCTTTTGTTTGTCTAGAAAATCCTTTATCTCTCCTTTATTTCTGAAGGACAGCTATGCTGGGTACACTATTCTCTGTTGGCAGTTTTTTCTTCAGCATGTTGTATAATATTCTACTCTCTCCTGGCCTTTTCTTCAGCATGTTGTTTAATATTCTACTCTTTCCTTGTGCAGTGGTGCAATCTCAGCTCACTGCAACCTCCGCCTCCCAGGTTCAAACAATACTCCTTCCTCAACTTCCCGAGTAGATGAGATTACAGGCATCTCCCACCATGCCCAGCTAATTTTTTGTATTTTTAGTAGAGGCAGGGTTTCACCATGTTGGCCACGTTGGTCTTGAACTCCCAACCTCAGGTGATCCACTGACCTCGGCCTCCCAAAGTGCTGGGATTACACGTGTGAGCTGCTGCCCCTGGCCCTGACTTGGGTTTTTTCAAATATCATTCTTGCTACAGTGAAAAAAAAAAAAGGCAAGGGAGGGAGATAGAGAGAGTCAAGGACAGAAAACAGGTTCTTGTGATCCAGATGAGAGACTCATAACCTGCATAAGAATTATTCTATAAGGACACTGAAAAATTAAATGAAGCATACAAGGAATCAGTTCCTTATTCCTCTTATTAATGAGGAATAAGCAACTTGTTAGTTTGTCTGTCTACTTTTAAGAAATTCAAATTGATCGAAGACATACTCTTAGCACAGTTGTCAGTAATTACCATTCTTAACAGAAAGATTTGTAAGCCAGCAGAGATGAAGATGATCCAATATATCGAACCCATCAACTGGGAAACACAAAATCTCAATTGTCGTTCTTGCTCTGCTGCTGAGTTAATGGACTGACATACAAACTCTGGGCACTTTTGATATAACTTTGAGGTCATAACTACATAAACAAAATACATATATTATGTGTGTAAATGTTCACTTAAGGAATATTTTGTCAAAATGTTTACATATGATATGTTTTAGAGAAGCAGAGAACACAATGAAGACCTGCATATCCTGCCTTTTGTTTACCACCATCTTCCTCTCTGGAAAAATAAAATATATGAGACATAATGGCAAGGCTGATTAACTACAGGATTGAAATGCTCACTGTATACAAGCCTAACTCATTTACCCATTTCCTTTCAGTCTTTGCCCAATATTAGCACCTCCCCAACCACAATATTTAAAATTGCAATCCATTCATCTTGCCCTATCTTTGCCAGTATTTCCTGTCCCCCATCCTTGCTTTATGTCCCACCATATTACTTAGCAGTGTTTTAAATAGCATGTATTTTATTATTTGGTTTTAAATTGTTCTAGCTTCCTCCAAAATAATGTAAGCTCTATGAACCCAATATGTTGGGTCTGTTTTATTCATGGTTATATCCACACTGATCCCTGCATACAATGAGGCGGTAAATATCTATCTGGTGAGTGGGTGGATTGATGACTACCAATTTAACTTGTATCCTGAATCACTCCTCTTAGACTTTGAGGCCTTAATATTCTGAAAAATTTAAGCATATTACTAAAGTATAAATTTTAAATTTCAAACACTTAGGAAAGCATCATTTTAATGCTTGACTTTGCAGTAAACATTGAAAATGCAATTGTTTCTATCTTTAGTGTCAACTCCTCCATCTTTTAGCCTTTCCCACTTAGAGCCAGCTATTGCTTTATTTTTTCCTCTCTATTTGTTAGTAGAAAAGGAATCAGCTGAAAAAAAAAATCTATGAAACTCTTTGCTTTCTTTTGTTTCTTTTGGGTAATCTCACCTCTTTCCTTCCCAAACCATTGTCTTAGTCCTGTGTCCCTTTATCAGGCACTGGAAATCAGACCAGATAAACAATCTGCTTGTCCACGGAGATTTGCCTTTGACCAGCAACCTAAAACAATAGAATGTCAAAGAATTTGGGTACCACCCATAAAAAGTATTGTTGCTAGCACTCTCTTTGATTTAATAGGAAGAAAAAAGTAAGAGAACTAAAATCTTAAAGTGGTATGGTAAATCAGTGTTAGAAAACACTGCATCATAAATACAAACCATGCCATTTATTAAAAATGTGTAATAGTACATATTTTACACTTTCATTTTAATCCATCACACTTTTTACTGCCTGTGTAACTGACATTTCTAATAGGATTTATATGTAGGAAGCAACACTAAACAAAAATAAAACACATCCTTAAATCAAATTTCTTTAGGACCATATGTTATATAAAGGTTATCATTTTTGACTTGGCATAATATAGTGTGATACTAATGACAGGTAACAAATTAGAATATTAATCGATTTCAGTCTCTGAACTAAATCTTGGCTATCTGGCAGATGTGTTTTTTGCAAAATTGATAGCAAACAGCTTTAGTCTGTCACTTGAAATTCCCACTTGTAAGAAGAGAGGTGTCACAATGGCAAGGAGTGTGCATGTCATTAGTTGGGTAATCTGCACAGTCCAGCATGAAACATATTCAAACCAAATTGCCTGATGATATCATCCATAATACCACAGGGCTTAAATTTTTTCAAAAAAAGAGAAGGAAATGGTAAATGCTTAGCATTTTTATCTTTCAATTCATTCTGCACACTGTTATCTAAATGAAGCAGACAAGGTTTTTCAGAATGTTTTTTTTATTTTGCAACTTTGATTTTAATATGACTAGGGCCATCGTTGGTTTGTAAAGCATGAACTCATGTCATCTGAATAGCCATGATTAAGGCTTTGATATTCATGAGCTTCCTGAAGTAGAGTACACCTTTCTTTAAGCACAGTAGAAAGCCAAATAGCCAGAACCTAACTCTTAGTCCAGAATAAGAGCAAGTGGATTAAGAGTAGTTGTATAATTCATGCAGAAATGTTATTGGATAGACAGTTTAATTCAGAAGTTAAAAATACAAGCTCTAGATATAGACTACCAGAGTTCAAACCCTAGTTCCACTGCATACTGGCTCTGTGACCTTGGGCACGTTAATTAATTTTTCTGAGTATCAGTTTCCTCCTATATAAAAAGGGGATGAAAATAATATTCCCATCATAGGGCTGTTTTGTAAAGGTGTCAAGGCATATGAAATGCTTAGCAGTGTGTTTGGCACTGAGTAAGCGTTCTATAAATGATAGCTATTATTAAACTCAAGCTGTCACTTTAACAAGTCTATTTCTATTTTAGAAAAACCCTCTATTCAGGTCAGTCACCCAAATTGAGAAAATTCTGGAAACTTTGCAGCCAAATACATGTGCATTGCGTTCTTTAATCCCACTCCAGTGATGTCTGTATTAGAGAAGGTAAATTCCCTCTTGGCATTTCCTCATTTCATCTTCTCCTTTAATTTTTTTTGCGAGGGGGCAGGGGGTCCTGTAATTTTACTTTCTCCCTCCTTCTTTCCCTTTAGCCTACACACATGACCAAGATTCACATATCTGAAAGTGCCTGGCAAAATTCCAAGCATAATAGATTCTTAAGAAATGCCAGTTTTCTTCCTTTATACTCCAGAAATTTCTTCCCCTACTTTACCTCTCCCATCAAGCTATCATTCTCTCTCTTTCCTTCACATCTCCACCACTCTTATTTAAAAACATAATCTGGACCCTGATAACTGTTTTTTCCACTCTCATTAACAACTCAATTCCTTCCACTCTAATTTCCATCCTTTGAGTACTATTAAAATTGATTTCACTGAAGTCCCCAGGTACTTCCTGATATACAGTTATGAGGATTATTATCAATATTCAGTTGCTTAGATATTTTCTCATTATTATCACTATTGCCTTCACCTTCTGAAAACTCTTGAATTCCAGAACCACTCTCCTTTCCTCCTCTTTTTTCCTCCCCTCCTTATTCTCCTTTACTGACTGGTCCTTCTTTTTTATTATTTTTCTCCCCTTAGGTATTAGAGGTCCTTGTTTTCTGGGGTTTCTCTTTTAATTCTATTCCATTTTTATTCTGCATGCTGTCCTTGGGCAGTTTCATTCACCGAGCCACTCACATAAAAGGGCTCACTATCGTTCTTGACTCCTTGAGCTATTTCAGCACCAGCTCTGTGCCTGCATTTAAGTTATGTGAATTATCTTCAACACCTTTCAAAACCAGCCAGCACTTCACTACAACAGTGTCTCCCCTCATGATTTTCTCTCTTCCTGGACTAAATTACAAAAATTAACATTATATCAGTGTGGTTCTTGTGCCATCCTCGGAGGAACTGATCTAGAAAGCAGGAGTTTTCAAACCGTTTTAGCCAAGGATTGCTATGTTCAAATGCAATATTATACAGATACTTGAATATATAAGGTCTTATTTTATCACCTTCTTTAGTTTATAATTTTAGTTTAATTTTGGCTCAAAATATAGAAAGTGTGTGTGTGTGTATCTGTGTGTGTGTGAATACTGTGTATGTGTGTTTTAAGAGTTACCTTAAAAACAATGTTATGGAAAGTCTGGTTCATCTAGAGCAGTAGTTCTTTTTTTTTTTTTTTTTTTTGTTTT
The DNA here is from genome assembly GCF_009761245.1 of Sapajus apella. Taxonomy (NCBI): domain Eukaryota; kingdom Metazoa; phylum Chordata; class Mammalia; order Primates; family Cebidae; genus Sapajus; species Sapajus apella. The sequence continues at coordinate 38,260,618 of NW_022436942.1, forward strand.
TTTTTTTTTTTTTTTTTTGAGACAGAGTTTTACTCTGTTGACCAGGCTAGAGTGCAGTGGCATAATCCTGGCTCACTGCAACCTCCACCTCCTGGGTTCAAGTGATTCTCCTGCCTCAGCCTCCCGAGTAGCTGGGATTATAGGCGCCCACCACCACACCTGGCTAAATTTTTTATATTTTTAGTAGAGATGGCGTTTCATCATGTTGGCCAGGCTGGTCTTGAACTCCTGACCTTGGGTGATCCACATACCCTGGCCTCCCAAAGTGCTGAGATTACAGGTGTGAGCCACCACACCCTGCTGAGCAGTAGTTCTTAATAGAGATGGCATTGCTCCTACAACATATGGCAAATATTTTGGGGTCATTTTCAGTATATTAAAAAGTGGGCATGCAGGAAACTCCTGGCATTAAGAGGACATGGTCACAAGACCCTACACATTCTGCAAAGTTTGAGACACTTTCACAAAATGAAGAATTTTTCTGCATCCCACATAAATTTCAGAAGCCCCATAGGACATACATATACATGGAAACACTTTTTATAATTATCTGAACCTAAAACTATTTTCCATATAAACACAAAATATTTTTGCATGGCTCTCATATATTAATACATGGAATAGTCTAGCTTGTATTCTACTGTCCACCTTGAGTTTAACCTCCAATTTTCTTCTGATTTTTAAAAAATCTTCTGATTGTCTTCTCTAAATCTAAACATCCCTTTTAGTATTAAAAATTTTCAAGCATTCAATTATTTCACTGTCTTATTGTCTAATTGCACCTGAAGATTTTTGTACTGAAATATAAATATTTAAATAAATACTATGTTATTTATCCATTATATTATAGTTGGCACATTTTATTAATTTTTAAATTACATATGTAGGTATGTTATATTATTATTTAAACTTGGAGACAGAAAAAAGAAATATTATAAAATACTTGTTACGAACTAGGGTATTGTGTACAATACATGTTGGAAACAGATGCTCGGTGCCGCAAAAAAAAAATTAGCATTGAGACAAGGGATTTCTCAGAAAATCAATTTTTACTTTCTGTGCTGCAGGAAGGGTATCCTCAGTAGCCATCTTGCCACAAGAGTACAATGAACAAAAGAAAAGCAGACATACAGACATACTTATTCCTTATGCATTTGGAGTCATCCTTACTGCTGTGTCCTTACTGCTGTGTCTGATCTCCATTGGCTGGGGTCAGACCTCATAATCTTAACTAAAACCCAGTTGGCTAATAACTTAAAACTTTCCTAAACAGGTAAGGGGCATAGGCTGTGAGTTGGGACATGCCGTAGAGCACGTCCAGCACAAATATCTTGGTTAAAGTACAAAGACATAGAATGTACTACATGCCAATAAGCATGTCTAACAGCTACATACGATAGGGCTTAACAAAGAGTTATTAGCACACTTATGATTTATTCTTATACAAGAAAGGAAACTTTGAAGAGAATTTTTTTTACTTTTCACAATATGGATTTTTAAAAAACAAATGTGCGAAAGGACTCTATCAAAATTCCATATTCAAGGTGGAAAGCTAACATTCTACTGATGCTGCGTTTCAGGAAAGGTTGTTTATATGTGTCCTTGGATTTTGCTTTATAAACTAGTGTTGAGGGGATTTTATAAATTTCCAAAGCATAGGTAATAATAAGCATAGTAAGCACACAAAGGCACCAAGTAGATTAAAATCACAGCTACATTTCTAAACTTGATTCAGCTGTATTCCATTAGCATTTCAAAGATATTAAGCAAACAGAAACACACCTGAGGAAAATGAGGGACTTGAATAAGATTTTGAACCTATATCCAAAATGACTCAGGAATTATCTTGCTGCAATACCATACAAATGTACTTTAAAATAGCTTTAAATGTCTACTTTGTTTTTGCCACGTAGCAGATACATTGCAAACTACAGACTACATTTTCACTAAGCAAAATCTGACTACAAAAGCAAATCTGCTAAGACCACAGAGTGACAGAAGCTGGGAGACTGCTGTTTTCTCCTTACTCATGACTAGGTAGATCTCATTGCATTGCTGACCTGTCAGGTTTGCGCCAGCTTCTATCAAATTGAGTAAAGAATTTAGAAGCAGAAACCAGAGGAAATTTATGAGATGTACCATTATATTTTTAGCACTTGGCTTTATTTTTCTTTGTTTTGATTTTCATTTATGAGAACACTATAACAAAGAGATTTGTACTTGATATCTTCTGAGTCCATGTGCCTCCCCAGTCTATCTTTTGAGTGGACCTAAGTAACTTTGAAATAAAGATTAAGAAAATATTGGCCCATTTAGAGTTCCTCACTAAGTAACACTTTCATCGACACTGCTGCCCTGGAAAAATTTCAAAACCACTTGAACCCTCTTTTTTTTCTCTCCTCTTTCAAGTTGCTTTCACACGTACAAGTTTTTTTTTAAAGGATAACAGTAGACAAAAAATAATAGAAATACATGTGAACTGATAAATATGCCATTTTCCAAAAGTAGCTTATACCTGTCCATAGAAACTCAGAAAAGAACCAGGATCTCAGGACAATAAACTATAACTGTATAATTGACTGAGTCATATTGTTCAATGCCTTGAAGGTAAAATATTATTGTAAAAAATTCATTTTTGTAAGGATTTGGATCAGATTATTTTAAATCAGGAAACTATTGCAGTGGATTTAAAACATTGCTTTTATAATCATGCAAATATTACTACCTAAATTATTTGGTACACTTCAGTAGCCCAAAAGTGGTGGCAATTTATCCATAATGCTGTCTTAGTCACTCAGAGACTCTGACCCACTATTAGCAACTAACTCAGGTCAAGGGAACATTGTTTGCTAGGATGAGAATCTATCAAATGAAGTCATTTGTAGTATGAGCTACAAAGTTGGTCTTCTCAAGTTCAAAATTTTGAATCTACCATTACTAGTGTGTGATCTTGGGCAAACCATATGATTTATCTGTAAAATAAAGACAATAATAGTACTTTACCTCTGGGAAGATGTGAGCAGTAAAGTATTCATATACATAAAGTTCTTAAAACAATGTCTGGAATATAATAGCCACATTCAAAATCCCTAAGCTTCCACTGCATTTATAAATCACCTACTATATGCCAGGCTATATAGGAGTTAAATCAAAGCACATAATTTTTCTGAACCTCAATAGCATTATAACTCAGAACTTTTCTGCTAGAAAATATTCTAACTTAAAATACCTTAGCAAGACAGCAATGGCTTCTTATGATATGGCCCTTGCATATGTTCCAGCCTCCTCTGCAACTATTGGCCCTCACACAGTTTGCTCCAGCACGACAGAACCCCTTAACAGTTACTCAATGTATCATCCATAGTTTAACTTGCTTCCAGATCTTTATACAAACTGTCTCCTCCGCCTGAAATTCCTAGCTTGCCATAGCTTGTCTACCTAGACTCCTTCTAGTTAGCCTTCAGAACTCTACTTTTGCTTAAAGCCTTTCCTGCTTTCTGTTACCAACTTCCTAATCCACTATTCCTCAGCAATTCTCCCTCCATAACAAAGTTTGTACTTTGTATATGCTTATAATTTTTACTTTTATTATTTTGTATTTACTTGAGACCATGGACACGCTGTCTTTTCATCTTTGTGTCTCCAGTCCCAGCACAAAATCTGGCTCATAGGTAGGCAGAATTATTTTTCTCCTTTAGCTCAAAGGCCCTCATATCAATTTATAAAGAAAGGCTTCCAGAGAGCTTTTACGGGAAGAGTGAGAGAGGGCATAATAATCAAAGGCGACATTCACCGTGAAGCTGAATCGAAGATAGGCAACATTCCAGAGCCATTGTGCCTTGCCCTCGACCCCACTCTACTCTATAATCCATCTTTTCTTTTTCTCTCTCCTTTTATTTTTTTCTCCCTTTACTCGGCCTTTCTTTAACATTATCATCTTCTGTTCCCTTTCTTTCCTCCTTGCCCATGCTGTTTTAAAATGTTCATTGTTTATTTTGTTCTCTATTTGCCTTGTGGCAGCCCCGTCTAATTCAGCCTCAAGATGAAAGCAGCCACCAAATTGGTCCTCCAGCTAAGCAGTGTCCCCACCCTCAAGCCTGTTTATTCCAAGTGGAGATCAGGGACTCCGTGATATCTTCATCTTTTTGTTTTAAAAATAATGGATTGTATTAAAATGTCCAGGAAATAAGATTAGTTCATGTCATATGATGATTATTATATAACATAGCCCAGTATCCTGTGTTTTCACTGAGAGAGTTCAAAAGATGGCTGAATACACTGTTACAGTGGCTTTTCCTCCAATGGGTACTTGTGTGAGGTTTGCTTTGCTGAGTAGCTGTTTATAGGAAACTTGTGTTTCTGTGTTTCACCCTATCAGGACCACAAAGCACAGCAGTTTCTCTTTTCAGCTACGTTTTCAATATCACCACAACGGTGGATATCGTTTGAACTGGTGCTTCCACATGACCTTGACAGCCATCTTCTGCCCACACTGATTGGAACTGTTCTGTGTCACCTCACCTTTCTACAGCTGCTGTCATTCATCCACCTTTCTTTTCCAGATCTGCTAATGTGGCTCTAATGCGATTTACCTGGCTGTCTTCCAGGCCCTCATCAGTAGTGAATCTGTTTTGCTATTTTGCATTAAGTAGTCTTAAGCACCAGTGCTACGGATGTGAAAAGCAAGGTACTTCCATAAGAGCTTCAGTGTAATAATTTTTCTAACAGTTGAGCCCTGCCTAATTTTACTAGTGCTGAAATTATAGAAAAACATATAGGCAGTTTCCCAAAGTCAGTTCCACTACTGTTATCTTCCTCTGCAGATTGATGCTGCCTTGCCTCTAATCTGGCTTACTTGATTGGCCCCTTAGGTAGGGATAGTTGGATCTATATGTACAAGTAAGGTACAGCACAATGTACCTTACTGTTATTGAAACTCTCCTCTCCCTTGGCTTCTGATACTCAATTCTCTAACTCTTTCTTTCCTTCTAACATTCTCTTTCAGTCTCCTCCAACTGCCTGCAGGTGGGTACTCTCCAAGGTCCTGCCTCTGACATTCTTCTACCGCTATGATTTCTTTATAATCTCAGAATTTCCAATACTATCTTTATGTAAATCACACTCAAAACTCAGTCATCTAACTTGATGTCTCTATTGAACTCTCCTCTTTCATTACATTAACTTTATTGAAGAATGATTTACATACAGTAAGATGCACCCATTGAAAATGTATAGTTCTGTGCTTTTAGTCATATATAAGCAATGTAATCATCAACCCCCAAAATTGCTCCTAGTTCCTTTGTAGCAATTTCTGCCCTACTATCTCTAGTTCTGGGCAATTATCAATCTGCTTTCTGTTACTACAAATTAGTTATAACTGTTTCAGCATTTCATTAAAATAGAATCATGCACTGTCTTCCATGTCTGATTTCTTTCACTTAGCACGATGTTTTTGAGATTCATCTTGCCTGTTTCAGTAGTCCATTTCTTTTTATTGCTGAGTAGCATTTCATTGAGTGGGTATCCACAAGTTGCTTATCCATATATCTGTTAATAGACATTTAGATTATTTCTAGTTTGGGGATCTGAAGGATAAAATTGCTATAAATATTTTTGAGCAACTCTTTAAGAGAACATATATTTATTTATGTTTTTGTTTCTCTTAAGAAGCACCTAGGTATAGAATTGCTATAGAATTGCTATGTATGGTAGTATAGAAGTATATTTGCCTTACTTTATTTTTAAAAAGCTGCCAATCTGTTTTCTAAAGTGTTATATTGTTTATATCTCCACAGGTGATGTATGAGAGTTCTAGTTGTGCTATATCCTTGCTAACACTTGGAATTATTTAGTCTTTTTCATTTTAGTTACTCTAGTAGGTGTGTAAAATATATCATTGTGGTTTTAATGTGTAATTCCTTAGTAACTCACAATGAATC
>NW_022436942.1:38266956-38269665 GCF_009761245.1 Sapajus apella
TCTATATATAAATTCATATACATATATAGAATATATATAATGACATAGAAGTTATTTCCATTATATATATTTTAAAACTTCTTACAATTCAATACAAATATGAGCAAAAGATTTTAATAGACACTAAATTTTCATTTAGTGAAATAAATGAAGATATGAATGGCTAAGTTTATGAATGGCTAAGTTTCATTTAGTGAAATGAATGAAGATATGAATGGCTAAGTTTATGTAAAGATGTTCAGCATTCTTAGTAAAAAATGTAAAATAACAATGAAATGCGTTTTTAAAGCTCTCTTTTAGAGATTTGTTCATCTATATACCCATTAGCAATTGAAATTCAGTATGTACAAAACTAAATTCACCTTCTTTTCTTTTCCCCCAACAAAACAAACAGATGCATGTTTCTTGACTCTGAAGCTCAATCCCAGAGATTATATTTAATTCTACTCACTTTGGACCCAATTGTCTAACTAGTTGGCAAGTCATATTTTCTGATTGTCTGTCTTCTCTCTACTCTCAATTTCCACTGTCATTATTCTGGTTCGAGCCCTCACCTATATTGTAAGAGTCTCTTAGGAGGTGTTCCCACAACAATTTTCCATTATGGCCAGCCCAGTGTATATAAATCTTTCAGATGATTTTTCTTAGAGCCCAGCTCTGAAAATACAAGTCCCTTGTTCAGAAACCTTTAATACTTCACCTTTGGCTGGCTTTTCAACTTCTTTATTTGGCATGCAAGCCTCCCTATAGTTTAATCCCAGCCTACCTTTCCAGCCTCTTTTAAGTACTAAGTACTTTGTGAACTGAACTAATCACTGCTCTACAGATACATGCTTCCATTTCCTGTCTTTTTACCTTAGTCCATGGTGTTCTCACATCTGAAATGGCATTACCCTCATCTCTTCATATTCAAACATCCTGTCCTAAAAGACTAAGACTCAGTTCAAATACTAGCTCTTCTATAAAGCACCTGCTGAATACCAGTATTACTCATTTAATATACTTTTTATCTTCCACTGAGTGGCATTATTATAAGCTCATATCTTCCGTACTAGATTCTTAAGATTACTGTAGAAGTTGACCCATTCCTACATAGTGCCAACTACATGATATAAGCCCTATGAGGAGAAAACAGTAAACATGTTTGTGGCATGGATAAACAGCTTGATGGTGGGATATAAAACAGAATAAGTCATCATTCTTACAATCTGATAAGAGAAATAGGATATGCATGGAAACAATAACAACATAAGAATGTGATGCATAATAAAATTTGTGACAGATGTGTAGAGGAGTCATCATAGAGTAATTTGCAATTAGGTTAGAGAGGTCCATCAATATCAGGATGTTTAGACTTTATTTAATAGTTAAAGAGGAACCAGGAACCATTCAAGATATTCAAACACAGAAGTAACATAATTACAGTATTGTTTTGGGAGCGTCAATCTGGCAGCAGTGTGTGGGTAGAATGGTTTGTGACGGGGGAACCTGGAGAGAGAGATAGGCAGGACAGAGGGAATTGAAGGAACACTAGCGTGAGATAACGAAAGACTAAATTGCTAGCAAAAGTGCAGATGTGACAGACTCTGTGAACATGCTGTTGACAAGCGCTGTGTCTGGGTCTGAAAGTGTGTAGAAAAGAAAATGAAATATAATTTCAGAGAAGCTGGGTATCCATTCCAGGGTCATGCCATGCAGGGATTGGAGAATACAAGGAAGAGCTTAGCGTTAGAAATTGAGATTTCTTTGACCACATACAAGTTTAGGTTGTATTAAATAAAAGTGGATATATGTTATTAGTAATACTATATAGAGGAGGAAAAAGAGAGAAATCCAGTGATAAATTCCTAAAATACAAAACTCATGGAAGAGTAGAGAAGTTGATGAAGAGATAAATGAGCTGTCAGAGACTGTTAGGTAAAGTAGAACAGCAGTGTGTCATGGATGCTAAATAGAGAGTTTCAGAGAAACAATTGTCATTTCAATGTGAAAGAATGTTTTTGAAAGTACTGCTTAAACTTTGGAAGAAACAAAAAAAGCGGAGTCTCTGAGCCTACTCCAGCTCCAGAGGCTGCCCATCAAAATTTTTGAAATAAAAAAAGAAACAAAAAGTGATTAAAGTAGGCAATCTATTCTTATAGTGTTTTCAGTCTCATGGGGCAGAAGGAGCAGACTTCATTCTCATTGTCACAATTCCCATCATTTTCCAGGTGCTTAGTACAGGCTGTCATCTGTATATTGAATTATAATTTTGCTAACCCTATACATTTATGATTCCAATTTTATAGGGGAGTAGAAAGTCTCAAAGACGTTATGCAGAATACATTTTAGTACAGGGCTAAATGAAGTAAATATTAAAAAGAGATACAAGTGAGTTAAGCTCAAAGAAAATAGAACTAGTATGAGAATGACAGAAAAGGAGTTAAATGGGTAGCCTCTAGACTATGCCTTGAACCAAAGAAGAGTTTGCATAACCAGAGAGCTGATAAAAAGTCATTCTAAGCCGGGCACTGTGGCTCAAGCCTGTAATCCCAGCACTTTGAGAGGCCGAGGTGGGTGGATCACGAGGTCAAGAGATTGAGAGCATCCTGGTCAACATGGTGAAACCCCGTCTCTACTAAAAATACAAAAAATTAGCTGGGCATGGTGGTGTGTGCCTGTAATCCCAGCTACTCAGGAGGCTGAGGCAGGAGAATTGCCTGAACCCAG